>NC_084514.1:17955925-18255925 GCF_024500385.1 Phyllopteryx taeniolatus
CTAATTGCTTCCCAACACAGCCAAAGTGTTTTTGTGTGCGTGTCTCGCATTGTAGTAGACAAAGGTTCAAAGAATGACTTGATCAGTTTCTTATTTTGGTGGCCGACTGGTGCTGCCGGTGTTGTTGAAAGTGTGGTTGTTCCGCCCAGCAGGAGTCTTGCCTCTCAGGGTGGCCTAAAAATGGGCAGCAATGGCGCTGAGCAAAATACAAACGTACTAGAAGCGTTGCGGCCCGGGACCACGCTGCTATGCTAATGCCTGTGCCTGCCGACAGGAAAGGTAGAGCCCCCACTTTTAAGAGCAAAACCCCAACGACAGACAGACAAGACACCTTTTGTGTAGTGTAAAGTCAAAGCTGCTTCTTAGGCCCACGTCCACAAGGATGCAGAGTGGTTCCAAAATGTGTATTTTTATGCCTTTTGGCCTTTGATCCACACACAAATGTTGGGTTTCAGACTCAAGTAGTGGGCACTTTGATTTGAATTTAATCTAGCCTACATAGCATTTACATGATCAAGAGTCCTGTAATATTTGTTGAATTCATTTTGCAGTTTTGCCCCTGAAATTGTTTAACACGCATTTCTTCACTTTTTAAATTCATTTTGCTATTCTACTCCCAGTTCTGAGGAGCGGGGTTCAATCCCCGGCCCCGCCCCGTGTGGAGTTTGCATGTTCTCCCCGTGCCTGCGTGGCTTTTCTCCGGGCACTCCGGTTTCCTCCCACATCCCAAAAACATGCATGCTAGGTTAATTGAAGTCTCTAAATTGCCCCTAGGTGTGACTGTGAGTGCGTATGGTTGTTTGTTTATGTGTGCCCTGCGATTGGCTAGCAACCAGTTCAGGGTGTACCCGCCTCCTGCCCGATGACAGCTGGGATAGGCTCCAGCACGCCCGCGACCCTTGTGAGGAGAAGCGGCTCAGGAAATGGATGGGTGGTTCAGATTTATAAAACTATTTATCCTTGCGGGGCAATTGGTTAATTATAACTGCATTATACACAATATGGTTAGCCTAATAGCATAATTGCCAAATTTACATCATCAATAGTCCTGAAATATTTTTTGCATTCATTTAGCAGTAATTCCCCTAAAATTGGTTAAATAACATGTTTTTCTTCATTTTTTACATTTTTCATTCATTTACCTCATTAAATAATGAGAACATATTTATCACCTAGGAAAAATTATAATTACATTATAAATAATACCGTTACCCTAATAGCATCATTTCTTTAGTAATTTTTGAGGTACTGAAATACCGACATACTTGCTAAAATGTTTTTTTTTTTTTTTTTTCCATTTTCTCAAAACATTAAAATATTACTAGGCAACTCCATTACTCGGCTAATGATATACAAAATGAAAGTGAATTATTTCAACCAAGTTACCTTTTTCACCAAATTGGCCAAAATGCCCTATGATCCTCTTTTTAAAAAAAAAAAAAAAAAAAAGCCTGTTGTGTGTGGACGTATAAAAATATACCCATTTTCAAACTATCTATGTACAGTGCATCCGCAAGGTTTCCACATTTATGTTACAGCCTTATTCCAAAACGGAATACATATTTTTATATTTCAGAATTCAGCCCTGTGAGTACGTTTGTCACAGTGCTTCATGTTTTCCTCATTTTGTTTTGCAAAAAGTTATGTAAGCTATTCAGCATTTTAAGTAATAACAAAAAATAAATAAAATAAGTATATTCAGAAACATGACTATTGACTAACAAGAGTCATGAATTCTGGCCAAGCCTGTACTTGCAGTGGATATAAAAGGTTTACACACACCTCTTCAAATGTTAGGCGTTTTTTTGGTTGTTTTTTTTGTATTACATTATTTTATTTTTTTTAAAAGATGAATAATTACAAAAAAAAATCCACCATTAACATGAGCTATAAATTGTACAACTCAAGTCGAGGGAATTATGAACACTTCCAAATAGCAGTCAGTTTTAGCACTAAACTTGAAGGTTTCTGCTAAAAAGTAAAAAAACAAAAGTCAGGGAAAGCCTACTTGAACATAGGAACTTTATTCATAATCAGAGGCAATTTGGTGCAGGTGACCTATAACCTGTACAAGTCAGAAGTGGTGGGAATTATGAACAGTTCCAAACAGTAGTCAGTTTTAGCACAAAACCTTCAGCCTACTAGAACAACTGAACTATTTTGGGGTTAATGAGAGGAACTTCAAATGGTGGCAGGTGCGTGCTGACTCCCATTTAACATGATTTTGGATGTGATGGGTTAATGCTGAACACAGTAACATCCAGAGTTAAAAGAGGGTGTGCACACTTGTGCAACCACATTATTTCAGTTGTTTATTTTTGCGTTCTCAGAAAGATTTCAACTAAATGTGGAAAAAGTGAAGCGCTGCAAACACTTTCCGGCGCTTCACGTTGAGACTTTTGAGGAAAATACATGAACATAATCAAATTTGGAAAAAGGCTGTAACCGACTACAACGTGGAAAAAGTGAAGCTCTGTGAATATTTTCCTGAAGCACTTTACACATGTGGACTGGGCCTTCACTAATGTTACAGCACATAGCCTTACACGCATACATATATTGATATGACTCATAATTGACATGGCAATTATCAGTGAACAACTGTCGTAGGATTGTGGCTAGCGACGATTTCGTCGTCTAATTTAGCGTTATTGTTTTTTGCCGCCTTCAGACAGACGACATGTTTCCAAAGGGCACCAAGCGCAAGTTCCTCGACTCGGCGGAGGAGGCGGCGACGGCGAGCGGTCCGGGCGAGCGGGGCCCGGCGAGCGCTCGGACACCGTCGCCTTCGTACAGCCTCCAGCGCCAGTCTCTCCTGGACATGTCGCTGATTAAACTTCAGCTGTGCCACATGCTGGTGGAGCCCAACCTGTGCCGCTCGGTGCTCATCGCCAACACGGTACGACAAATCCAGGAGGAGATGACGCAGGACGGCACCTGGCAGCTCATGACGCAGGCGCTCGCCGCCGCCCAGTGCCCCGCGGACCGCCTGGTGGCCACCGAGGTGCTGTGCCGGCAGTCGGACCCGGCGGCGGCGGTGGCGGCCGGTCAGAGCCCCAAGCCGTACCCTCTGGCGGGTGGCCTGGACGAGGGCTACCACTCGGAAGAGGTGGTGATGGAAGCGGGGGACGCCCCCAAGGAGGTCGTGTCCACGCAGTCCTACATGGCGGGCCCCTTCGGGATGGGCCCCTGCTGGGAGGAGCGCGAGGAGGACGGCGAGGAGGAGGAGGAGGAGGAGGACGGCGAGGAGTCGGAGGGCGAGGACGCCGACGAACGTCCCGAGGCGGACTCCGGGCCGGGGGAGCAGGTTTTCGGCACCTTTGAGATCAAGCAGCCACCGCCCCCGCCCCCGCCGGACCCGGCACTGGAGGAGCTGTTCTCGGACGTGGACCCGTCCTACTACGAGCTGGACACGGTGCTGACGGGCATGCAGAGCGCCCCCAAGATGGGACCTTACGACCTGCTGGAGAGCCTGTCCTCCCACGGGCCGCCGCCCCTCAGCCCCGGCGCCAGCTGCCGGTCGGACCTGAACGAACTGGACCACATCATGGAGATCATCGTGGGCTCCTGAAGCTCGGTGCCGCCGTGGACTTGCTGAATGTGCTTTTGTTACACAGCCAGATTTGGGGAGGGTGTGAAATTAACTGCGAGCCAAAATTGATTTTTAGGATCGGCAGCTCCCGTTGGGAACTTTTTTTACCCCCTTTTCGTTTGTTTTTACTCATACAGTATATTCCGAACTTGGAGGAGACGACGTTCACAAGTAGGGTTGCAAAGGGATGGAAACTTCCCTGCAAATTTACAGAAATTTTAGCGAAAGAAAGTCAAGTTGGAAACTTTCGTGGGAATTGAATGGAAAGGTATCACAGTCAAGCATAAATAGAGCCTAAGGGTGGGTGAGTACCCATAACGGGTATTGGTACTTGGCCGATACGGGCCTTATTTCAAGGTATCGGGTACCCGTGAAGGCCGCCGATACCGGAGGCAAAAAAAAAATAATCTGACACCGAGTAAGCCCTCCTCGCCAGTAGTTGGCGCTACACTGCGGCTGTATGACACACCGGCGAATCATCGTGTGTGTCAGAAAGAAAGAACGAGGTCTTTGTTGACAATTATGTTATTGTGTTAATTGAAATTTTATGCATCAAAAGTACTCGTGGTATCTGCGAGTACTCAAGCGTAACTACTCATACTGGTATCCTTCTGAAAAAGGGGAATCAAACATGACTAATAATTAACAATGTAAAAGAAATGTGGAAGAAAACCCACCATTAAACGGGGAATAGGTCCCCCCCCCCCCCCCCAAATGTCAAACCGCGAATATGTGGCATTCCACTGTATGCCCAAAATATATTTTCCGCAGCTATGTTTAGGTTCCCTATTAAGAGCTAACCTTCAATTTTGCAAGTTCCTGTTGTTTTGCCCCATTAATTCCCATGGAACGTTTCCAACTTTTTCCAATTCCTGGAATTTTGCGCCTCGATTCCCAAGCACTCAATTTGTTCCTTTGTGTTCTTTCCATGTTTACGTCCATTGCGCTAGCTCCCGATGGCTTTTTGTGGCAAGTGTTCACACTACAACGACATAAACGACAGCAATCCACAACAAACATCCAGATCTAACAATCCATGCGTATTTTCCTAAAGATTTGAGCAATTATGAATGGAATATGTATATGTACGTATATGTAAATAGAAATATATTTTTTTGCATTATACAGTTGTGGGGGGTGGGGGGGGCGGGGTATTTTTTGCAAGTATCATTTGATATTCCTATTATAAATTTTATTTTCTGAGATGTTAACGTAGCCACATTTGAGACTCGTGTCTTCCCGGTTGTCACTTTTTTTTTTGTTTTTTTGTTTTTTTGGTCGGCGCCGTTTTAACTTCACTTGCTCCAAAGTTTTTTTCGTTGACTTTTTTTTTTTCTAGCCCAGGGAAGCAAAACCATACCTTTCTATCCAGCTCATCCAGAAGAAGCCATATTGCTAATTTATTCTTCTTTTTTTAATTTATTGTATTTATTCTGTCTGTAGGTACATCCGAGCCACACACGTCAAGCATTCGGTCCGAATGAAAGTTTGTCACTTATGGTTTTTTGGAGTGCAGTACCTATTTATTATTCTTTTTTTTGTTTTGTTTTTGTTTTGTTTGAATAATCCCAAGAACCGGGTCACAATTACAATCACTATGCAGCTCCGTCACACGCGTTACAAAAAATGATTGTAAACGACTCCAATGTCCTTTAAAGTCCTTTTATGCAAACAGTTGCCTTTCTGCAAAATGGACGCTCACGGCGGCGGTGAAGAAAAAGAAAAAGAGGAGGAGGCGAGAGCGGCGGAGAACTCAGGCAATGTAAACGTATTCACACACACACACACACACGCACACACACACACACACAAACCAGTTCAGTATTACACACACACGCACACACACACACACACACACACCTGAAGGATGTCACTCACGCTGTTTGCAATGGGAGCTAGAACTTCAAAGACTTATTAATACCGTTGTCAAAAATGTATGCATTTTTTTATATCCAGACAAAAAAAAAACTTGTAGCGTCTTTGTAAATATTTTTTTATAATAAAAGATGCAACTATTGGTTGTCTTGTGTGCTTCTGTATTTCGTATGGCCCATTAAGTGACAACTTTGCAATCGTTCAATCAATACTAATGAACAACTTGTTTTAGTTGCACAAGTAATTTGGAAATGTATACGTTTGTAGTGTCCTAATGTATTTGATCATGTCAAATTAAGTAGACGGTGTTAAATGATTAAAATTGGCCGTGAAGTAGGTCAAACTGACATATCATATCATATATATATCAAAATCTGCACCAAAGATTGACATTTTTAACTTGCAAAAATCATTAAAAAGTATTCAAAATATATTTCTTTTAAAAATAATAAATAAAGCATGAAGACGTGAGAAGATACCGCCAATAAATAGTTACCCTGAAAAACAGGGTAGAGCCCCTTGCCCCGCAAAAAAATCTTTTTAAAATCTGTGAATGCTGAACTGCACATATGCGGGGGACCACTGTATACGTTATTCATTTTGAATTTTCATGTCAATAAGACTAAAAAACTGGTAAATTGAGATTTTATTATTTAAAACATCTAGAAGAAATTTAAAAATAAAAAGGATACGATATAGGCTTTTTTCTTTTTCTAGTACTTTTTTTTTTTTTTTTTAATATTCCTGAATTTCATTCATACTGTCAGTCGCCAAACATGCATGCACTGAAAAACTTAATTTTTGGTTGCACATGATTCAAATGTTGTAAAATGATGTAATCTCCCCTCTTTGAACAATAATCAAAGTAGTATTTTAGCACATTTGAATCATGCGCAACTAATTAAGTAAATTCCAATTGAGACGTTTCAACATTTAAACATCTAAACGTAAAAAAAAAAGTACAAACTTCTACAGTATTTTTCCATTTGCTTTCTGATTACAAAATGACTAAGCATTCCTCTGTACTGTACAGCGTACACACATGTTCAAACATAATCGCTCGGCCCGCCGGAGAGGACGCGCAGAATCCAGTGAAGGTTTTCTATTCTCGTCAGGCTGATGGGGGAGGAAGTGACGCCATGTTGTAGCTCATAAAACCGGGCACTTCAATTGCAGCTTTTGTCCTCACGTGCTGCTTCTCGTGCTCGTCGCAGCACAACATGGCACACCAGACTCAACACGACACTCCATCGCTTCCCTGCCTCTTATCTATGCTCGGCAACGCTTGAACTTGTCGTGGTCACCGTAGTATAGAGTAGAGTGGAGTGGAATGGAAACTTGAGCAAGCGTAGTTTAGTGCGATGGCCTGCTGCCAAGCCATTTTTTGGGAGTCTCTTGTTAAAGATTAACGGCCTGCTGGTGACTCAGCAAAAAAAAAAAAAAAAAAAAAAAAAAAAAGCCATTCAGGAAGAAGTCAGAGTCCGAGAAGTGCTTCTAACTTCAACAGGAGAAACTAGGTTGGGTTTTATTTCTACAAAGTTTCAAATACCAGGTGTCTTAATCAAATGATGTCATCCCTCAAAGATCAATAATTACGGGCAACTTTGCACCCCCTATTACTGGTCTTGTTGAAATTAGCCTGTTTTGATGGGGGCATGGAGGGGGTGACACCATATAACTACAGTTTATATGCTACACTATAAACAATTTATACATTTCCCGTAGCGCTTCTCCTCACGCAGGTCGCGGGCGTGCCGGCGCTTATCCCAGCTATCTTCGGGCAAGAGCCGGGTTACACCTCGAACTGGTCGCCAGCTAATCGCATGTTCTTCCCGTGCCTGTGTGGCTTTTTCCCTGGTACTCTGGTTTCCTCCCACATCTGAAAAACATGCATTGTGGGTAATTGAAGACTAAATTGCCCGTAGGTGCACTTTTGTTTCTATGTGCCCTGCGATTGGCTGGCAACCAATCCAGAGTGTACCCGCCTCTCATCCGCGGTCGGCTGGGATAGGCTCCAGCATGCCCGTGACCCGCGTGAGGAGAGGCACGATGGAAAATGGATGGATGGATGAAAGTTTTTGCTTAGAACATTTTGGCTTCATTCCTGCAAAATCACACTTTTTTTTCTTATATTTTGATTTTATCATCATAAATTACAAATCTTATTCATGTACAATAATTTTATTGTTGTTCAATTTGGATTTTTTTTCTCTTGCCATATTTTTTTAAATATATCTATTTCTTGTAGTATTCTTTGTTCTTATTTTTTTTTCATATTTTGATTTTCTTCCTGTAAACCTTGTGGTGTTGTCTTTCCCATTATATCACAATTTTGTCATATCATTTGTTTAGTTTTTTTTTTTTTTTTTTTTACTGGTAATTTTATGACTTTGTGTGTAATTTGAGTTTCTTCACATAAAATTGGGACTTATTCTTGGAAAACTACGTCCTTTTCCTTGTACAACTTTCTTTACCAACTTTAGGAATACAACCCCGGCCTTGTTTTTGCTAACTATTTAGACCTCCTACACTCCTGTATTTTAATGTTTGGCATTATAGTGGGACTAGGAGAGCCACTTATTTTTTGGGCTGGTACTTGTAAAAAGTTTAAGAACCACTGTACTAATGGAAATTGGATTTCCAGACTTTTATGAACGCTTCTCAATATTTTAGCACAAATAGCCTGTGTGATAAGTGTGATTAGGATTTTCTTTTTTTTTTTTTGAATGACCATACGAAAATAATGGGAGAAGTGGGTCAAACCGCAATGAACAAGTGTTCGCGAAAGAAAACCAGAAGAACAGTCGTGAAAAAAAATGAGCGCGCTCGAGTGACGCGCTGACTGCTTTTTGGAGGAAGAAGAAGTGAACGAGGAGATTCCTTATTTGGTATTAACCCAACTGCTTCCGGTCCCCTCCGCGCTGAGTCATCGGGCCCTTTAAAATGTGGCGTTCATGAACCAGTTAAACGACGCAACACCTTCCGGACCATTTCGCTTTGGAATTTTCATTTTCGATGTGTTTGCACGTGTACATGTCTGAATATGATATGAATATTGATGTCATCACCGGAAAAAATAAACAGAAATGTGTCATTCTGACGTGGAATGTTTGAAAACTAATGACTGTTTAAATGGCACGTCTCGGAAAAGCTTATATTAGGTCATATCGAATTGCACGAAGAGGACATGAATTGCTAAACTGGCATTATTACGCAACGCAATCAATCACACACAAAAGCACGACTCGTCTGATGAGCTTTGGTGGCTCACGTGTGCGGCCACCCGAGTCCGAGGGGCACGTGAACGCACCACCGCCGCGGCACATTCGCTGCCCCGTGAGGGGCGGAGGAGGAGGCTTGAGCGGCGGCCGAGCGAAACAATCGCAGCCGGCCGAGCAGCTGCGGCCACGCCCCCTTCGCAGCTCCGGTCCCGCCCCCACTCGATCCCTCGGAGCGGACCGAACATTCCGCATCTTCTCTCCCGGCACTCGACGACGACGTACCGCGGCCGAATTGTGTCCACTCATGACGCGGACCGAGGACACGTAAGCTTTGTTGTCTTTAATTCGTTCAGTCGGAACTTTGAAAAGTCGGCTCGCGAGCGGGTGGGACCGGTCAGTTCTCCGGAGCCACCGGAGCAGCTTGCCGTTCGTGACATGCGCGTTTTGTCATTAGAACCGAGTAGACTTGACATGTTGAATTATAGGCAGCTTCGGGGGCTCCCGTGTGTGCTTGCTCGAACCATCGTTCTTAACCTTGTTGGGAATCCTGAACCCGAAGGTTTCATACGTGCATTCACCGAACCCCTTATAAAACGTGATTGTTTTTCTTTCAAATAGGTACATGTTATATTAGTGCACAAAATGAGTTATGCATCACTAAGCATCAAAATCACCGTGTTCGAAGAACAAAACCAAACCAAAACATAACTGAAAGGACATTGATTGCAAATGAATGGAACGAAACATACTCGTGAACAGAAACACGCACACATTGCTGAAACCCTGAGACTGCCTGGTCGAAGCCACGTTAAGAACCGCTGTTCCAGAACCTGTATCTACCTGGTCTGAATCCACCCAGTAGACCAGCAGATCATCGTATTGTCCGGAGGAATAAAGTCTTAGCAGTGAGTCACGACATTAGAAGAGACAAAATAAAAATCGAGGACAGTATTCCCAAATGTCCCGGCTGGGAATGAAGAAGAAATCCGACATATTTGATTACTGTTACATAAACGGGGTAACATGGACGCTAACGTCAAGCAAGCAAAGCAAATGTATTTATATAGTGCATTCCATACACAAGGTAACTCGATGTGTTTATATGCCATTAGCATTATTCAAGACCTAAACCATTTATGATTTATAGGCCAGTAGCAGAATTTGTAAATGCATTTTAAAGCTGACCGGCAGCCAGTGTAGAGATTTTAGAATTGGAGTAATATGTTCTGACGTCTTTGTTCCGGTCCGAACCCGAGCTGCAGCTGTTTAATGCTCTCTTTAGGGAGTTCAGTCAGAAGACCATTACAATAGTCGAGTCTACTTGAGATAACAGCATGGATGACCTTCTACTAAAACTACCAGTTTTAGTCATTGATTTGATATGACTGTTGAAAGTCAGGTCGGAATCTATCAGAACACCTAGGTTTCGGACTTGGTCTTTGGTTTTTAAAGACAATGACTAGGTATTTACTAACAGCAAGCCTCTTTTCTTTATTGCCCTAAACAATTATCTCAGTTTTGTTGTGGTTTAACTTAAGAAGGTTTTGGCTCATCCAGTTATTTATCTGTTTTAGAAAATGACACAACACCTCAACTGAACTGTAGTGATCTGGAGACAATGCTAGATATACTTTAACTGTGTGTCATCTGCATAGCTATTATAGTCAACATTGAGGTCCTGAAGAATTTGACCCAAGAGTAGGATATACAGGCTGAACAGGAGGGGTCCAAGAACTGACCCTTGAGGGATCCCATCGGTCATTGCCATTCAATGAGATTGAACACTACCAACCGTTACAAAATAACTCCTTTCCTCCAGGTAGGACCGGAACCGTCAAAGGACTATTCCATTCAGTCATACCCACGTTTCCAACCTGTTCAGGAGTATATTATGGTCTACCGTATCAAAAGCCTCACTGAGATCCAACAGGACCAGAATTGACACCTTTCCCGAGTCAGTATTCAACCTTATATCATTTAGCACTTTGATAAGAGTGGATTCTGTACTGTGATGAGTTCGGAAACATGATTGAAATTTGTTAAAAAGTCAATTTAAGTTCAAGAAATTGCTGAGTTGGTTAAAAATAACTTTCTCAACAATCTTGGTAGCTGACTATGGGGAGAGATTTGTCCCAAAATTATTTACACAAATATATCCGCAATCTACACATTTTTTTTTCAAAAAAAAATCCTAATTTTTACGAGAATTTTATTGTTGTTTGAAAACCGTTACAATATAACAAAAAAATCTCATAATTTTATATGAAAAAAGGGGGAAAAATATCATTTTTCAGGAATTTTGATGATGATGTGACTTTTTAGTTTTAAGAGAGTAAATGGAAACATGACGAGAAAATGTTGGTGCAGGTCCATGTTGGGTCGCGGCGTGAAGCGGAAGTGGAGCTGCGTGGAGGCGTTGGACGCGGCCGCTGAGGAGACGCAGCGGCGCGATGGCGCAGACGCGGCATCGGGCGGCTCTGGCGATACCGGTGACATGCGTCGGCGCGTGCTGGGCCTTAGCCTGGAAAAGCTGCAGCGCTACCGGGCCGGCGTGGAGCTCAGCCTGCGCCGCTCGGTGCTGCTCATCAACACGCTGCGGCAGATCCAGGACGAGATGCGGGGCGACGTCCAGGAGAACCTGAACGCGGTCTTCTGCGCTCCGGACTCGCCTGTTCTGCATGTGGATCTCAAGTGTCCCGGGTGTGCGGAGGGTGGCCAAGAAAGTCCGTCCTCAGCACTGGTATCCTCTTCCCCGGAGGTGAACTTTGGGGCGATTAGCGACATGGTGAACGCCATGGGCTACCTCAGCGACCTGGCCCTGGACGACATCTTCGAGGACATAGACACTTCCATGTACGAGACCTCGGACATGTCCGCGGGCTGGATGGTGGGATCTCTGTGGCCCGTCAGCGTGTCCGTTTGGGCGGACGAGGACGGGAAAGGCCCCGCCGGGAGTCTCCAGTCGTGTCTGATGGACGTGAATGAACTGGACCACATCATGGAGATCCTGGTCAAGTCCTGATCCACCCGAAGTACAATTGGGTGGGCGTCAATTCCTCGTGGATTCTTGCCATTCGAGACAGGCTCATTACCTATCCCCCCGCCGAACAGCCAAGGGTTCTTCGTACTCGTCGGATCTCGGGCCGAGGACGCAGACGGAGTGATGACTTTAACCTGGGCTGCGTCAAGTACCGGGTTGATGTACTGTGTGAAAGTCACTGATACAGAGTGGGGTGTTGAAGTTGACTAGGGAGTATCAGAGGGGTAACAACTACTGTTCTTAAGGGGATTCTGAAAAGCTGGGACCAACCCTGTTGCATTGAAAGCAACTGTCGTCGTCAGACATCTACGTCATCACATTCTCTGACTGCAGCAAAGCTGTATCACGAGGTCCTGAGTCAAAGGCAAAAGTGAATGAATTCTGTATCAGAGGCGTAACGACGGCTCTGCGTAAGGGGATTCAGCAAAGCACTGGACCAACCTTGTTTTGTCGAAGGAAATTGTCGCTGTCCGAAAGCCGACATCTAATTGTCAATAAAGGGGCTGATATCGTGCAGGGACAGATCAATGTTGGGAGAACCTGATCCATCAACCGTGGTAAAGTCGCTTGCGTCACTGAACATCGGAAACAACTACAGTTTTCCCTTTCTCCCCTTTGGTGTCGTGGGCACAACTTAGGAGGAAACCCGAGGCTAGCGGCTTGATTATTAATTGAGATGCTTTCAATTACTTAAGAGGCGGTAGCCGGGCCAAGCGGGACGGCATTTACCCAACTTTGGAGTCCGAGTTTGGGACCCTTTCGGACCCTGGTGGCCATCGCCACGACTGCTGCAACTGATCAGTCGCGGCAACTCAGGCGACTAAGGAGACCAAAATATTGCTTGCGCTCTCACAAGGGCGAGGTTTCGCAGAGACCATTAAGCCCAGAAGTTACGCTGATGTAGCGGAAACATCACTGCAAAGTAGCGGAGACATCTCCATGATGTCTTCTCCGTCTCCTCAGTGTCCAGCAAGTCTCGGAGATGTCAGTGAGATCTCTTCTCAGTGGCGGACACAATTAGCCTCTGCGACGTCTCAGAGACCCGCTGGAGACTTGGAAAAAGTCTCCAAAAGGTCTCCGAATGTTTGAATTTTCCGCGACTCACTGGCGACCCGTCTAGTCTCCAGGAGACGTCTCCACGACATCTCTTGAACCAGCGCGGACGCTGACATCAGGTCGCCAACTAGACTCCAGGCTAGTGCGATAAGGCCTTTATTCACCCTGACAATTCAACCACAAGCCTCTTCTGTAATTCTTATCTAGTACAATTTTATTTATGCTTGAAAAGCGGCCACAAGCTTCTTCTTTGTGCCTGATTGTTTGTTGTGAGTGCAATTGATCATTCAGATCTATTCCCTTCCGACGTTTCTGTTCCACCTTTCCGTTTCGACGAAAAGGTGGCTCTCGTGTGAAGAGCGACCGCCAACACCAGGGCTACTTTGCTGACATGTGTCCCCCAATTGTGATTTCATGACTTTTTTTGTACGGCTGAGTTTTTATCGAAGCAATTTTATATGCGAAAAACTTTTACGGTGTGCTTTACTCCTGGTCTACCTCCTGATGTTGATGCTCCTGTGAACCAATCATTCTAAATTTTAGCTTTCTCATGACGAGGCCCAATCCCGTCCGACTCATTTCGACTACGTGCCTTCTCGGTGGTGCATCTCAGGCCTGTCCGCATTTTCACAAATGTTCACGACGGGGTTGGAATTTTATTTATTTAAAAAAAAAAAAATTTTACATTACAGTCTACATCAGAAAGCATTTGTTGACTCTGGCGTGCATTTCAACCAATCAGAAGGCTGAAAAACAACATGATCAGTCCTAGATTTCCATCTGTTTATCCATTTTTGCTTCGGTATGTCCTCACGAGGGTGGCGGGTAAGTGCAACGTATTCCCGCTGACTTTAGGTGAGAGAAGTGGGGTACGCCCTTGACTGGTCACCAGTCAATTGCAGGCCACATAGACAAAGAAACATTCGCATTGAGCACCTAAGGATCATTTCGAGTCTACGTCATTTTTATCTTCATGTGTGGGGTCTGCAGCAGATAAAACATCTTTGAAGAGTGGAAAAGTGTTTGTGTGTACCAGGATGTATGTTTTTAGAATACAGTACCAAAGATTCAAACTCAGAACCTCTTGACTGTGAGGCAGACGTGCTTCCCGCTAGATATACAAGATAGGGCGTCCGCTACGACGTTCCGTTCCTGCATCGGCGACGTAACCCAAATGAGTACATTGAAATGCAGTGTAATCTTAATTACAGCAAATATTTGTATGGAAAAACACTGGTAGGCCATAAATATGAAACAATGAAATGATAAACAGTAAGTACGGGAGTAACTGAAGTTAAGTACGGGGGTACTCGCTTTGTGAATTCCATTCTTACTGCGACAACGTAACACACGTTTGTACGCAAATTGGATTGCGCCGGAGTCTGTCGCTAAGCTACCCAAACAAAGTAGGAAAGTCCTAATTACGGTACGTCATACTGTACTGTATGTTGGGACCGTGCTAAACCGAGTACGCCCTGTATGTTTACGCGTACCTGGACATTTTGAAAGTTAATGTAAGTTTTCCAGATTTACACACAAACACTTCTGGAAAACTGAGTTTTATGAACAAAACCACACACCAAACGCAAAGAAAAAAACCCATCCCTATTTGTCAATATCTGCGTTCATGCGGGCATGGCCCGAGGCCCGCTGAGCGTCGCCGACTCAAGCACACAATCTCACCCCGCACACACCGCACCGCACCACACCACACCCCGACTTCCACCACAACCCTTCTTCTGTGCTCCGGCTTCATGTTTCCTGACAGGCTGACAAGCGAGCGGTCCAGGGAGGGGGTTGCAGGCATAGGGAGGACGGAGGAGGAAGAAGTGGGAAGGGTGGGGTGAGGAAGCACCACTCGTGTCACGCGTCCAGTGGGAGGAGCCTGCAGCTTGTTTTGTCCAAGACCGGGCAGCTTGGCCAGTCGCGTGAAACGTGCACTCCCGTGACTTGTTTTCTTGTTTTTTGGCCTTGTTTTTCTTATGTGTAGAAAAACACAAGAGAGCTCGACGAACCTGACCAAGTCAATATTCTATTTAATCTAATAGAAAGCGGAACAAACGCCACAGTGTTATTCATGTGTGTGTGTGTGTGTGGAGGGTTATGTAAGCACAAATGCTGCATGTTGTCCATAAAATCTTTATATCGTATATATTTGAGTGTAACTGAAGCATGTGTTTGCTGGTTATAATTCATAATAATAATGTTTTTTTTGCTGGGATATTTAATAGAGTTTATTCACCAATACAGAAATGACAAAAAGGACAATTGTCTTTTTTTTTCTTAATGACAAAGCACACACATTCACACAAAGGAAATGACTTTTTTTTTTTAACCTTCCCTTTACTACATCATTTAATAAATAACATGAATTCAGCAGCCTAAGTGGCATTCATTTTTTAAAATGTTTTCCAAACACAAGGAAAAGCACAAACAAATTCAACAAACTAAAAGAGTCCAGTTGCCTCGATTCAACCTTTGTGGATTATCATGACCTGGACAACTAAAAATCTACAAAGATTTAAAAGAAAAACACACACATTTTAGCAAGCACTCTGGTATTTTTTTGGTTGATACTCTGACTAAAGTTAAAAATCACTTTTTGTACTAATTATTTTGTAATTACGCTATTAGGGTAACGATGATTTTAATAATTTCACTGACAATAAACCCACACACAAGGTACTTCCTGTTTCCGAAAGAATGCGTTCTCCTGAGTGCAAAGGGCACCCACGTGACACCCACACACCCAGCCACATCCATCCATCCATTTTCTTTACTGCTGGAGCCTATCCCAGCCATCTTCGAGCGGGAGGCGGGGCACACCCTGAACCGGTCGCCAGCCAATCGCAGGGCACATCGAAACCAACAGGCATTCGCACTCACAGTCACCCAGACAGTGACTTGATTTAGTAAGTCACACTTACTAAACAATAATTTCTCTATGATACGCGTATTTGTGTATAAATGCCAATGTATTGTCGCTAGAGTACTGTCGTGTCGTATTTAAGTGACAAGTTCATTGCACCTGGAAGTCTGAGCTCAGGAAAAATACAGTAACATAAATAAAAAAAAGAACACCGAGGACGCAAAGGCTAATGGCGCTCTCTAGTGGTTACATGACCGTAATGCAGGAATTTACCTAGTGCTCCTCAGATATACATGCCTTTAAAACTAACTAGCCCACGCGATTGCTCTAATCTGGAGGTGTGTTTGTCTTAGATTAAACAGTGGATGTCCTGCAACTTTTTGTTTCTTAACTGAGAAAAATGAGCTGTTGATTATTGGCCCTGCTAAACAGCCACTTTGTTTAGGGACACCACTCAGAGTTTTGACAAAAGCACCATTACCAAGAGTGACTCGGCAAATAATCTCAGCATTATATTTGACTCATCTCTCTCCTTTCAAAAGCACATTCAGAACATTACCAAAATGTTACCATTTTTTCCCCATCTTCGCAATATCACAAAGATACGGCCAATGCTATCTGCTAGTGACGCAGAGATCACAGTCCACGCATTTGTTACGTCCTGCCTCGACTATAACGTGCTGCTTTCTGGTCTTCCATGTCGAGTAGTAAAAGGCTGCAGTCGATACAAAAAGACGTTTGACGAGGCCGAGAAAGTTCAATCATATTAGTCTCGTTCGGGCCAACTTGCATAGACTCCCTGTCCACTTGAGATCCGATTTTAAGGTCCTGTTCCTTACTCATAAAATATTACACGGGTTAGCACCCTCTTATCTTGCCGAGTTAGCGGTACTGTATGTTCCGTCCCGAAACCTACGCTCGCAAAAACGCGGGTCTTTTGGTGACGCCGAGAGCCAGAACGAAGTCCGCAGGCTCTCGAGCATTTTCTATTTGGGTTCCAGTACTCTGGAATACCCTACCTGCGGACATGAAAGCTTCTACCTCAGTAGAAATGTTGAAATCCCGTTTTAAGACTTATTTCTACTCTTTGGCATTTAGTTAAAGTACACGTAGGCCTGTTTTACCGCCGCTTGTCCTATCTCCTCCCCTAGGTGGCGATAACCGAATCTGAGACTGTTGCTGTTGGGTTCTGCACCGAAGACTGAAAATTTTGCCGAGCCAAACCATTCACTGTATGAACATAAAACAGCGGGGGAAGACATTTTAAAGTAAAAACACCATTTGTCAAAGGGGGCGGTGGGGTGGGTGAACGCTGCCCGGGATGGATCGTGGTGGTGTCTACTAGGCCCAGTATTTTTATTTATTTATTTATTTTTTACAAGTAATCTGGATCAGAGTGATACGGATTGCATAATCTATTTTCTGCTATTCCCGATCAAACTGAACTTGTAGCTTTTGTCTTGGTTTTCCAAAGAACTTTCGGATAGGATCAACAAGAGCAGGATTACAAAATCCAGATTTGAGGTTTTTGGATTGGCCGATTACCTCCATTCATCCCACTTGTATTTTTACCTCTTACATTTTTATACTGCTGTTCTTCAAGTTGTGTTCAACATGATATTATGTTCATAGTCAATTCTTTTAGACAAAATGCACTTCAGTGTATCTTGAATTAAAGTGCACCAAGTACCGATGTTTAAATACGGTAGGGTAGTAGGTCTAAGTTTTCATAAAAAAGTGTATTTAATATTATTGTAAGCCTGTAAGGATGGGGATGTTGAAGGTTACCTTAATTATAATATTTGGTGAACAAATTTTGAGCTCAATTTTATAAGTGGCAATTGGTTGTGAAGGTAGGCTTATGTTTATGTAATCTTAATTATTATTAATATATTAAAAATGTAAGAAATTCAAATGAAACAGCCTTCCAGTGGGATGTGGATAATCGTGATATTTAGCATCAAACCTAATTAAATAAGATCTCCACCTTGAAATTATGAAATACCCAAGAACAGGATTTGATCAGGATTCTGGGTGGTTTACCAGATCCAGATCTCAATTTTACGAGGATCAAAATGACATATCCTGGTTTGAAATTTTGAGATTGAATCCTATCCATACCAATCTGATGCAGATTAAATGCTTTGAAATACTGGGGCAGAAACAGGCCAAGGTGGCCATTTAGTCCGACCAAAGTCCAAATGTGGATTACACAGGGATGATTGGACTACAAAACTGCGTTCCAGGACAGCAGATGCACACAAAGAGTGTCGCTTCCACCTCCCGAGACGCGTTTGAAAGCCTCGGCTTTGGAATTCTCTTGTGGGAACGTGTCGGGAGAAAGATGAGAAAATAGGTTTCTTGATCTGATTATCCTTTAAGTGACTGACAAGGCTCCCCACAGACAGTGTGGAGAGTTAGATCCAGGTCTGGAATGTGACCTGAACATGCAAACGCACTCTTCACGTAGAAATGGATTAGGGATGCCATTTTATGACCGGTCCCATTCACTTTTCACGTGCTCCTCCTGCATGTTGTTTTGACTCGCTCAACAAAATCATGTGATGGCAAAACAAAAGGCGGCGGAATATGCTTCTATATCAACGAAAAATGGTGTACTGACGTCACGGAGCTCCACACACACTGCAGCCCGGACTTGGAGTCGCTGTTTTTGAACTGTACGTCATGTACGCGTCAGTTGGCTCCATTTATCCTCGCCGGTGTTTACATCCCCCCCCCCCCAGGCTAATATGAATGCCGCACACCTGGACTCACCCCTCATTATTCTCGGGGACTTTAACAAAGCTAAACTCAACCACCAACTCCCTGAATACAAGCAGCACATCGACTGTCGCACCAGGGAGAAGAACATTCTAGAACACAGCTACACCAGGCTAAATGACGTTCTATCCCCCGCACAGCTCTGGGCTCGTCTGATCACTGTTCAATTCACTTAAAACCAACATACAGGCACAAACTTAAATGTGCGAAGCCTGCGGTGAAAACAGTGAGGAAGTGGACCAATGAAGCAAAGATGGAACTTCAAGGCTGTTTAAACTGCACAGACTGGAGTGTCTTTGAAACTTCAACTGGAAGCCTGGATGAATATACGGACTGTGTCACATCCTACATCAGTTTCTGTGAAGGTGTGTGCGTACCAACAAAGACTTTTCGCATGTTCAATAACAACAACCCATGGTTCACTGCCAAACTTCAACAACTACGCTAGGCTAAAGAGGATGCCTATCCAAGTGGTGATGGAGACCTTCAAGTTCCTGGGAATTACAGTCTGTCAGGACCTGAAGTGGGAGATCAACATCAACTCCATCCTCAAAAAGGCCCAGCAGAGGATGTAGTTCCTGCGCCTTCTGAGGAAGCACGGCCTGCCACGGGAGCTGTTGAGTTGGCAGTTCTACACAGCGGTCATCGAATTGGTCCTGTGTTCTTCCATCACAGTCTGGTTCGCTGCTGCTACAAAAAAAGTCATTTCAGTCAGCTCTAAATTGCTGGAGGACTCTGTATCATTTGCACAACTGTCACCAAAAAAAAAAAAGGATCCGCATTACCACATTTCCGGTAACCTTTCATTGCTCAGTGACTCTCCATAGTGTGTTTTATGTTTTTAAGTATTTATTTGTCAAAATGGCTGTCTGTTGTCATAGTAGAGCGGCTCCAACTACCGGAGACAAATTCCTTGTGTGTTTTTGACATAGTTGGCAAATAAAGACGACTCTGATTCTGATATAAACAAACAACCATTTGCACTCGCATTCACACCTATAGGCTCCAACTCACCCGCGACCCGAATGAGGATAAGCCGTATGCAAAATGGATGGATGGATTTTGAAGCCTAATTTTTTTAAATCATCCAAATTTAGCAGGGCTGTTAACAAACACGGGCGGCACGGTGGGCGACTGGTTAGAGCGTCAGCCTCACAGTTCTGAGGAGCGGGGTTCAATCCCCGGTCCCGCCTGTGTGGAGTTTGCATGTTCACCCCGTGCCTGCGTGGGTTTTCTCCGGGCACTCCGGTTTCCTCCCACATCCCAAAAACATGAATTAATTGGGGACTCTAAAATGCCCGTAGGTGAGAATGTGAGTGCGAATGTTGTTTGTTTGTATGTGCCCTGCGATTGGCTGGCAACCAGTTCAGGGTGTACCCCGCCTCCTGCCCGATGATAGCTGGGATAGGCTCCAGCACGCCCGCGACCCTAGTGAGGAGAAGCGGCTCAGAAAATGGATGGATGGATGTTAACAACACTCTTCTCTGTGGTGTGTCAAATTCACAAGATATGTAGACACTTGCGCCGCCGCCATCATGTACGACTATTTCCACCTGGCCTTCCCTAACTGGCATGGCGCGCCCTCCGGCACATCCAACCCTTTTCCTCTGAAATGTTTGAGCTGAGGCCAGCACGGTGGTCGAGTGGTTAGCATGTCTGCCTCACAGTTCTGTGATTCAGGTTGTAATGATTATGATGCTGGATGGTTCTCGGAAAATAGGATATCTCATTTCCCCTACATTAATTATAAAGGAGGCTAATTAAGGACACGATCTCGCCCATGTGGCGCCTTCAAGCACATGGGTGGACCAACGTCACGTGGTTTGTCACCTGAGAGGCAGCCGTCTAATAACATGGATGAAACGGATTAGCGATACACGTCCACGCTCACAAGTATCTAGACTTTTTAAATGGAGGAGGTTTGACAGTGGCTTCCATGGCAACCACAGTCTCTTCAACTTTCCATCGTGATTTTCATGGGAAACTCAATCAAGTGGATGTTTGCAAATGTTGCTAAATGATTCCAAGTCCGAGATAATGAACATGTACAAGAGGCCTCAGTCACAGTAAATGACATTAGCCGGAGGACTTTCCCCCTCGTTTCCTCTGGCAGCCATCGTAATGCAGCTGGCCTTCGTGACAATATGGTGGGGTAGGGTCAAGGTTTTCATCTGTTTTTGCGTGAAGTCAAAGGATTCATTCTGCTCATCTTGATCCAACGCAAGTAAGTCACATGATGACACACCCCCAGTGGTAAAAAGTCATGTAGTGGCAAAAACGTGATGAAAGGAAAAGAATTAGGAAGAAAACAGTGGACCCTGTTTTCCAAAAACACATTTTTGGAATTTGAAGCAGCGTCCTGGACTTTTAACCTCAGCAGCAGATGTCAGCTAAGTATTTAGGCCACATAAAACTCACATTGTTATTGCATATCAAGTCAAACTCATTGAATTTGCATGACTGTTTCTGTGTATGTCGGTCATACATTGTTCAAATTTTGAGCATATTTTACGACAAATTGAAAAAATGTTTTTCCATTTAAAAAAGTGTTTCAACGTAAGCGTTCCGGCGTCTCAATCGAAAACGAAATCACGGCTTCACGCACGGCAACGTAAGGAATTTCCAACGCAAAGCGGGGAAAGGGTCAAGTTGATATAAATCACCGTCGCTTATTTACTGTATCGCCTTTACATAACTGAGGATAATGTGATTTTAGCACAGTCGATAAGAATATGCTAACCAAACGAATGCTTGGACAAGACACCAAACATGACAGACATCAGGCTTAATGACGGAGTCTTGATGTAAGAGCCACAATCTTGCGGGCAGTGGAACCTAATTTCCGCATTCACACACAGCAATACAGAACTCCTTTAAATGGTCAGTTTTAGATAAAATGAATGTAATAGCAACAGACTGAAATACACCAATTGGGCCGAGCACCAGGAGGACTAAACGGTAAGCGGTCAAAGCAGTAAACAGAGTTCCATGTACCATGAGGTCCCAAAAACAAGCCAACAAGACGCTAATGAAAACAAACATCAGAGGGCCAAGTGGCCAAAATAGATAAAGGATCAGTGGACCAACTGAAACTGAGGTCCCAAAACCCAGAGGACCAAGCACCATGGCGTCCGAATACCAGTGGGAACAAACAGAGATGACTAAATATCGAGCGGTCCAAATAGCAAGGGGAGGAACGCCAATGGGAACAAACATTAGAGGATCAAATGATCAGAACACCAGGCTGATTAAGAACCATGTGGACACTTTAACAAGCGCTTCAATATCCAAGGTGCTGTCACAAAAGGTCCACATGCGACCAAGCACCAAGACGTTGAGACAGAGAGGCCCAATGGAAACAAACCTCGGAAGACCAACTGATCAAAACAACTGAAGAAAGAAGTGCCAAGTGCACCGACGGACAAGAGGTTCCAAAAATCAAGAGGACCAAACATCAACCAAAAGGCTCGCACACAAACAGAACCAAATGCCCAAAGATCCAGACGTCCAGATAACAATGCTTAACAACATTAGAGGACCAAGGGATAAAAATCGCTCCTCGCTCCTCCATGACCAAAATCCAAGTTCTCCAATCACCAAAAGGTCCACACAGGACGAAGCAACAATCCAAAGGTCCAAAATGACTGCAGACCTGAAGTGATAACGATGATAAAAACTTGCTGGTTGGAGTTGTGCTCCCAGATACACCCCAAAAGGTCCAGGTACGGTATGATTGTTTTTTTTTTTTTTTTTTTTTTACAAAACAATACAAATTAATCCAGCGCAACCTGTGATTGAGGAGGATAAATGGAGTGGATGTCATAAATAGTTGTACAGAGATAGGCAAGCCTGCTGGCTCGCATCAGCTCCAGCGCACACGATCCATTTGAGCGTCAAAACTAATTCATCCGAACCACAGAAAAGTCTATTAAAGAGCCATTTCTTCAAGGATCATGTTAACTACATCAGTTTCCTCCTTGTCTATTTGGGAATCAACTTACCTGTTGAAATGTAAACTACGGCCAACGTTCCATCTCCTTTCCGAGCAATTTACCTCACGTAATATCTTCATTTCGACTGACACTTCACACAAGCTGTCCTGAAAACTGAGAGGACCTAATGCCCCCCAGAAACTGTACCGAGTACAGAGATGTCAAAGCATCCAAAGGTCTGAATAACTAAACCATTTACGCTTATCTTCATTAGGGTGGTGGGTGAAGTCAATCATAGAGTGTTGAAAATACAAAACAAAAGGACCATGCAAGCGCCAAGACATCAAAACATCCACAAGTCCAAATATCAATCAGAAGAAACATCAGTGGACAAAGTGGTGAAAACAGATGTATAGGACTAAGCTCAAGTGGACCAAGATGTCCAATCTCCAAAATATCCGCAAAAATCAGAAGTCACGACTTGAAGTAACCTCGTGAATATACGTACTTTCAAGATTTCACGGGATTGTAAACACCTTGCTCACCTTGCCCATAAACAAGCCACTGTCTCACATAAACCTTGCCACTGGTGGCTGAGCAGGCTTGGCGGTGTGATCAAACCCCTGGCCGCGTGTCATGAAGCAGACTGATGAGATGCTGAGCTTGCAAGAAGAAGAAGGCTTGCGCGCTCCAGCTCCGCGTGTTCAAGGGCTGCTGGCAGAGTCGATGCTCTTTGATTGACAGCCGCAGCCGTCCATCAGACTGGCGGGATCACGATGACAAGGCGGGGCTAATTGGAGGACGCTTTGGATAAGGCTGCCGATACTTACGCAGTCCCAGACATGACGTTGGGAAGAACAAATATTGAGGAGAAGCGGTAAAGAAAATGGATGGATGAGTATTTCAATTATTGGCAGTTGTTATCCATCAATAGGTCATAAAAAACAAACATGATTTGCAAGATGTTTTCTGAAGATGCGAATGACATCTTTGGATATATTAGATGTTTCTCCTATTGCTTAATTTTCCCTTTCCATGAAAGTGTCGAAAGAGTTGCGTTTTCGCTCCTTTTACTAACGGTCCTTCTTTGTTACTCAAGCTGCGTTTACCGTTAATGCCAGACGATGTTGTTGCAATACATCAGAGGGATCTGGGAGCTGAGGTGCCAGGATGAGGCAGCCATTTTGCATTCACACAATAGCAGACAGCAAAATAAATGCTATTATTTCTGACATATGGATGAATATGTATGAATTTGTGAAGGTGTTGGAACTATTGCATGTCTTTACCGTTATTACAATTGCATAAGTATGACAAGTGTAATGGGTTTAATGAGAAGTATGTCTTTACCATTATAAAAAGAAGTGTATTTCAATGGGCCACCACCATCTGTCAATGGGGATTGGCTTTACTATGAATGCCTCAAATTGGAAAGCATCGGTAACTTCTTGAAAGTAGGATTTTGAGTGTGGCTGTTTCAGCATGGGAGACATTCACCCATGTAAAACCAAGTCGGCATAAAAAAAGCAAAATTTGATTTGATTATTTTGAAGTGTCTTTAGCGTTACTGATGAAATTATATGATCTTGACCCGTACGTACTGTATATATTGGGGCCACGATTGAATTATTTGTTCCCATGTCATGTCTGGAACTCTGTAGCTACTTGCTGCTAAATGTGATATCCATAGCATACATAAAAAGCACCGGCATTTGAAGTCAGTGTGTCCTTTATGGTTATTTTTATCCCCCATACAGTCTCATGCATCATTTAGGCTTGTCAGGGATATTTATTCCTTTCCTCCGTCGCCATAAAATAAAAGAGGCTTTGCTAATGTTGCTTTGAAGGTGAGTCCAAAATGAATGCTGCGTCACTTTGGCTGCAGGTGGAGGGGCAGTTGGGGGGGGAGGATTTTTTTTTGTTTTAAAAAGAGGTGATCTCATGTGATCATCTTGAATGCGGATCTGATGAGAACTGTTGATTTATAAGTACAGTAATACGCAGTCAGGGATCTGCATACCAACCTCCTGATACACGATGATGTCATTGGCACTCTGGAAGTGCCATTTGGGAATAGTACTACGATACTCCGGTTTAAAATGCAGGGGAAAACCAAAGGCTAAACAAGGAGCCCGCCCAAACCGAAGCTACGTGACATCTGGACTGCCCATCACGCCGTAACGCTTTACTCGCATTCCCCTGCTATCGATCCACGAGGCTAATGCACCATCAAGTTCACATGGGCATCGCTTAGTGCCCACGGGCGGGGATGATCACTTCATGTGTGTCCACTCTCGCTAAACAGTCAAATATGGATTTCTTAACGTCTAGTCAACATTTAGTACAAACCCCTCTGAGGGACTAAGGAGCATTTTTAGAACAGCTGACACATCCTACAGGCAAAATACATTTGACTTTTATCTTCTCCTTTTGGGTCCACCTGCTGCTAATGACGTTAGCGATGGCGCTGAGGAAGCGGCAAATCCATTTTCAACTGAAAAGGTCTAAAAGCAGTGACGGCGACCCTATTTCCGCGTTTCAGAGCCGGGAAACACAAATTCTCTCAAAGTGATTGAGAAAATGATTATAGTGTCCAAGTAAACAATGACAACGGTCAATGCCTCGGTTCCTCAATTGGTTTTGATAGATCCGATGATGGTAACCCCGACTTACGAGCAGTGTTGGGAAGATTCCTTTGGAAATGGAGTCGGTTAAAACAAGTGGACTAAAACCGTAGACCATTATTTTGGAATTAACCACATATAGGTTCTTGATACAAATAATAAATTGATAACAAAACAAAATGAAATGTAAATAGATGCGTTTGTTGCCTACGGGGCTTATCTCACTGGCGGAGACGTCGAGACAGAACAGTCGCAGCGTCTCTGGGACCCGGGATAGCAAAATATTGCTTGCGCTCTCACTGGGAAGATGTCGGGGAGACGTCTCCCGACAACGTGACAACCAATTCAGCCGGAAGTCGTTGATATTAGGCCTCTATAGAGGATATACGGTATATATTCTTACACAAATATGAATATACAACATATACTATGCGTGTGTGCCGTGTGCGTGCTCCGCCGACACCGGGACAGTCCTCTTATGAGGAAAACGCTTTAATGTCCCTAAAATCCAAAATATTGAGGTGATTGTTCACCTATTTTCAAAGGTTGAAGTGGGCATAAGTAGAGATGTCCACATACATTTTGGTGACAATTGATTGCAATTTTATGACATCAGAATCAGAATCATCTTTATTCATTAGGCTACTTTAAGGGTTTTCTCTATAGTGAGCATTTAGAGGAGTCGCCAAATGGTCACCAATGCTCGGAACTGTTTCTTTAACCAATCACATTTCAAATTCACCTCTCAGGACTCGCAAGCTGGTCCACATTTTTCTGTCCTCTGATTGGTTGGTCAGAGTAAACCTTGTTACGGCCCACTTCGACTAGCAAAACACTATGCAGCGATCTGAACACAGGAATACATTTAATAATAATCCGCATCTCTGGTGAGTATAATGTATTTGATCTTTTTTCAATGTTTTTGTCATGTTATTAGATAAACATTGACTCTGACGACAGGGATGGTATTAAGAGGAGGCTTAAATTTGGTTCGTCCCCACTGAAGGCCCAGGTACCAAATGGACGGCCGCTACAAAAAAGAGGACCAACTTGTTTTTCGCCATTTCGCAGTGAATCCAAATTCGGGAGGTGGGTATGAAGGTATATGATTCTGTTTTGTGCACGCTACGGATGGACAAAGTTAGCCTCAATATCTTCACAAACTTAATTGCTGCAGCTTCTCATTGTGTCAACCATTAATCAAAGCTTGTGATCGGGCTCTGCCCTTGAATGCAAATGCAGCGCCAACGTTTGGAATGCCAATGCCCAGGTGACCGCTGGCTCTATCGGACGGTGCCGACTTTGCATCGAACTCCTCCGACTTGTTTGTTTCTTTGTGTCTGATTGTGTCGACATGGATGCTCAAGCTCAAGTTGCCTCCACAAAGGAGGACTTGAAGAAGTGCACGGACACGGCGGCAAATCCACTTATGGCCTCTTATCGGTGTATACACACACGCACAAGCACACACTCATAGGCAGACAGACAATGCACACACACACATACAAACATAGCTACACACCTTAAGACACAAGCACGCGCGCACACACACACGGCGGTGCGCACACACACAATCAGACACAGACACGCACACACATACTCCCATCAGTGCTAGAGTCAGAAGCTGAACATCTTTGTCCGATGAGAGCGATCAATGGGCAAGGAGGAAGAGGAGGAAGAGCAAGAAGGGATGAGTGTGTGCTGGGAGGGGGTGATGTCGACGGTGAGGGCGACCGAGGATGAGGGGAGGGGGGCGGGGGGGGGCGGCTCCTCCCACAAGCAAGTTATCGAGCCGCGCAGGAGGTCTGTGACGTTTCCGGGGCGAGCCAGTCTTCGGTCGGCAGCGAGCGCTCGTACCGGACTCTCGACCAGCCGAGGCGGGGAAGGAAAACCCTCCCGCAGCACCGACCTTTACGGCTTAGGACCTCGTCTTCTCTGCGGACACCTGCGCCGCCGCCATCATGTGCGACTGTTTCCACCTGGCCTTCCCTCACTGGCACGGCGCGCCCTCCGGCACAGGTGAACATCCTTCCCTTTTCCTCTGAAATCGTTTGAGGTGAGGGCAACACGGTGAGGGAGTGGTTAGCACGTCTGCCTCACAGTTCTGAGGTTAAGGGTGTGAATCTTGCTTGCGTGGGTTTTCTCCTGGTACTGCGGCTTCCTCCCACACTCCCCAAAACATGCACACAGCTTCATTGCAGACTCCAAATCACGTGCCAAACTCAAGGCAATCTTTTTTTGTTGTTTTTGTTTTCGTGCTATACTGAAGCAAATCAATTGTGTTTACCGTCATGTTTCTTGTTCAATGGATTTGTTTCTTTCCGATTTGGTGGAAAATCTGCAAGGAAAATTCCTTCTTAACATAAATTGTACAATAGTCATTCTAATTGGCTTTCACAGTTTTCCTTGTCTTCTGATTTCAATTTTTTGTTAAAAATAAAGATGATAACGAAATGCATGGGAAATTATGTTTAGGTAATAATATGATGAGGTGATTATCCATGTATACGATTTTCCACCATAACTACGAGACCGCAATGAAAATGAGTTTGACCGTCCTGCAATTGTCCATAGGTGAATGCGAATGTTAAAATGTGTCTGGTGACCAGTCCATAGTTTGTCTGTAGATGCCCCGTGATTGACTCGTGACCAGTCCAAGGTGTACCCCGCCTCTTGCGCAAAGTCAGCTGGGATAGGCTTCCGGTTAACCGGTCACACGAAGGTATGGAAGAGGGTGTCAAACTCAAGGCCCAGGAGCAAGATCCGGCCCACCATATCATATTTGTGGCCCACTAAAACAAATAAAATGTGTCTACGATATGTTTCCTGCTAAATTAATTTTCATTTTGGCAGTATATCTGGACCCAAATTATCATTTGTCTCTTCTTAACATAAATGAGACAATAGTTGCATACCAAAATATGCCACTATTTTCCATGACTTCTGATTTCAAATTCAATTTGTTGTGAAAAACAAAATAAGAAGGGGTACTTGTGTAAATGCAATAATAAAACAGGGTGATGATACATTTATATGTTTTTCACAGTCGGCAATGAAAATGAGTTTGACGAGGCTGGGGTATCCAGTGTAAGAAAAATGGGTGGATGTTTGTGCTTAACAAAATGCTGACTCAGTAGCAGCACGTGCGACGTGTGTGTGTTTTGGAGTGTGTGTGTGTCTGTGTGTGCGTGAGGTGCTGGTGCCGACCTGCAGTGAGCGCTGGGTGTGTCGTCTGCAGAGATGTCATCATCTCTTCTGGCGAGCCGGCCATCCTGCTGCTGCTGCACAGACGCGCTACCGTGGTGGCCTCAGGACGCTCAAAAGCGCGGCTGCAGCAGTCAAAGAGAGGAACAAAAAAAAGATGATGTCGTGTGTGTGTCACCTGTACCCTTGCAGCACTTTAAAAAAACAGTTGCCAAATGGAGTGAAATTGGCATTCGTTGCTGCTCCCGTCGCAGCCTGCTGACTTGCCTCCAGATGCATCACACATTCTCGTTGCCTCGAGGATGTTAAATGCGGTCGGGTCAGAAGGGGGCAATTCTTCATGCTACAAGCACATTACGCTGGGACCTTGCACTGGTGGTCTGCTGCCTTTCGTGCAGACAGCATGGGCTTGAATCCCCACGAGTACCCCAATACCCAGCCATGGCCGGTCATAAGCCCAGATCGAAAATGGGTGGGTTCATGGGTTGTATCGGGGAGGGTATCCACATAGGTGTTTCTAGTCCATTTTGGGGGGTGCTGAAGACCCCCTAAAATTAATCCCAGCACCCCTAAAATTCGAGCGCTCCAAAAAAAAATACATTTTTTAAACTGTATGTTGTTTTTAAACAACCTACAAAAAGGTCTTTTACATTTTTGTAGATTGTACTTGGTTGTATCGTAACATATTTGAACAAGAATATAGCACCCCCTGTCATTGCCTCAAAAATGGTTTGCTCTAGGATCAGTAGCCCATTTTTGGGGTTCCTGAAGCGTCCCTAAAATGGATCCCAGCAGCCGTAAACCTCTGATCCGAGAATCACAGCCAAAATTCGGACTGGTCATGATAATAGTGTGTTGGTAATGAGTGGCTTAAGTTAAAAAATGTGTCACATATCAATGTTTAAGATGGCTAAGCAGACCATATCACTGGAAGCCAGCGAGTAGATTGCAAATTCATATTTAAAGCTCATGTTGATGCATTTCAGTATCAAGTTAACTGAAGCTCAGAGTTTCATGTTTCTTGAGGATTATGTTTGGATTGGTCCAGCACACAGCCAGTCATTCCTGACTGTGATTTGAATTAGATTCGATTTTTTGTTGGTCTTTGAAGATAAGATTGCCATGACTAATGTCGTGTGTCAGATGTTTATTGAATTGTGTACTTTTGTAATGTACGAACGTCCATTCTATCAAAAAAGTTACGCAGTAGTTAAATGGAGATAGTTTGTTTCCAGGGGCTCGTCGGCCAATGCCAGAAAACGGCTACAGTTTTTTTGAATGCCACTCAGTAGAAAGCAGACCTCCGCCAAGACCAGAAAATCCTACTATGGATCAGAACCTTCTAAGCGATTGAACATCTCCATTTTGCCTTAAATATTCACGTGACATTCAGTGATGTAAGAAAATGTCCCAAATCTCTTGCCACCGAACAAAGGTGGGAAAAAAGGATTTGATTCCTTCCTTGATCCGTACAGCTCCTCCAACACAAAGCTATATGAACTTTTTAAAGAGTAATTTCATTTCGAGAGCCTGCAAAATTGGCGCATCAAAACTGTACCTTTCTCACACAGAACCCAATGAGGTGTACGCGTCGACACAGTTGACGCGGAATCCCGCAACTGGATAATTAGGTGACGTATTAAATAGTTGTCAGACAAGGTGGGAGAAGTGAGTGTCCGGTGTTAAACTCCTCACCACTGTACCGTCATTGAGGGGTCGAATTCTTCACCCTCTTTCATTTGTGTCAGAGCCGTTTATACAAAACAACAAAAACACGGCTTTAGCAAACAGTGTGAAAGTGGGAAACTAAACTTTGATGAAAGCATAAGCTCTTTGGCGGCGGTAACAATGAAATGAATTCTGTAGTTTTCATTCAATTTTTTAAAGAGGAAAATGCCTGTAATTATCTTCAATACGTCATTATATCTATGTAACTGAAGGTTGTATCTCCAAATTTAGTTATAAAAAAATCGAAACTCAAAGAAATTTTTTTTTGTTTTTTTTGTTTCAGTTCAAAATGTAGATATTCATGTGACAATATATATATCAAGTGAACGATGAAAATACATTTTCTATTATAATAATAGAATAAAAAAGCTGTTACGTCCGATTATTGCACAGCTTTACATACTTGGACCATACGGTACCATAATCGACAACAACGCGTATCATAATATATATATGTATATATATCATATCATATATATATATATATAAATCATATCATATATATCGATATTTTGTCCCAGCCAGAATATGAAACAAAAGCTCATAATTGAAAATCTGGGAAATTTCCGTGAATAAAATAATTGAAGACTGATTTTATCGATGTTGTTGCTGCGGTAATGAGGTCAAATTGCAAGGAGAGTTCAGTGGAAGGTTCTTCAGACGACTACTACGTGGGAATAAGATAAGAAATTTGAAGATTATGTTGACTAATTAGCTTACATGTTTTTGTTCCAGTGGATGAGAATATAGCATAACCAGAGCACGAGGTTCCAATCTAATTGTGTTTCTTGGCTGAAATCTTATTATGATATGCTCGACTGCAGTGAAAGGAGCTCGTGTCCGAGCACAAGCAGGCAGCTGTGCGACTTGTGATGACTTTGGTCAAGTTACGCCAGACAATCAGACAGGAAACAATCTCTGAACAACTTTAGGTTTTGTTTTCGTACGACATTATGATTAGCATCAAATGTGAACATCCGAGTGTCACGGCATTGTGCTCGTAAAAGAAACCAAAAAGGCAAAGTGCTGAGAGGGAAGAGGAGCCACACCCACGTCTAGAGCTGCAGTGTCAACCTGCAGCGAATCACCCGCAGCATCCTCTGCTACTGACAAAATGCTGCTTCAATATGTCTCAGCTCTGGAGCTAAACATTTAGCAGTGAAAGCAGGGGACACATTATCTAGACATGACTTTTCAATGTCATACAGATAGATGGAGTGTTAAATTAACCAACCAAGTAAATCTTTTGGTTAGTTTCCTATTTCTGAAAATGTGTTCGTGAGCCAGACATTTTCAATTCAATTCAATTGTGACCAGTGATGACATCGCCGTGTGGCTAATTTACATAATAACTTGCCGAGTATCTCCGCCTATAATTTGGCAGATAGTAGTGTTGTGCTCAAGACCACACTAACCGAGACCAAGACCTGCCCGAGACCAGAACTTACTGAGACCTAGACAAGACCAAGACTTTTGGGAGTCAAAACCAAGACCAAGACAAGCCGCGACCGAGACAAAAACAAGACAGAGACAAGTCGAGACCATGACAAGACCAAGATCAAATCCATTTTAAAAACCATGACAAGGCTGAACAGTCAAACAACATTCTCTCTTTAATTTCAATTTTCTTTGAAATAGATTTGACAGCCAAAAACAGTGTCTGCAAATCTTTAAAAGCGCAACATGCGAAAATCTCAAATCTTAACAATCCAACAATTTCAACTAAATTCTTATTAAAAAAAATACATCTTTGTATGTATTTAAAGATTAAATATGAGTATAAAGCGAGTGCTGCTAATGGTACAAGGAGTGAAAAAAAATGGCCAATTTAATTGATTTGGCATAAGCTACAGCCAAAGTATAATACTGTTAAACTAAGCTAATTTAAGGCGGAATTAAAACCTCTTTCTAGATATATTCATCTCAGAAAGACAAAACTAGATTCTTACAGTTAACGTTAGCTCACTTGTGTTTAACACCTGTGTTAGTCACACATGGAGGTATTTGTTATTTTACCAAGTGATTCTCCTTATTATCATAATAATGAAGTTGAAGACTAGCAGATCAGTGCTTGTCTCGACCGGTCTCGACGGAAAATCCCGAGTCTGGCCAGTCTGAGAAGGAGACAAGACCAAGACTTTTGGGAGTCGAGTCCAAGACTTTCAAAATGTGGTCTTGAGACCAAGACTGGCCTCGAGTGTTACAACACTAGCAGCTAGGCTGAGTGGGCAAAGATCCTCCATTTTCAAGTGTTGCCATCCAAGCATGTCAAAGCTAAAAGGAGCTGCAATGTTATCACAGATTAGTATTTGCTAACAGCGTTAGCGTCTATTAAGCAGCACATACTTGAATGTTCGGTGAAGCTGCCAACATGGGGTTGTTGGGGGTTATTTGTGTTTAGCGATGTGTCTGCTACGTGCTCCACACATACGACTGATTGACAAAGTGTAACTTGACAGCTTTGTGATGAAGTGCTGCCTTGACCAGAGAAAATACACTTTGATTTTGTCTTTATAGGGGCTCGCTTTTCTCTTTAGACTTTGGGCTGCTCGAGAATAAGTAGCCGCTGCGCCCCTGGTCGTGATGGAAACGAAAGCCGTACTCGCTATTGGCCGAGCAGTATATGGGGTGGGATCCGTGACTGATGCACGAGACAGCCCCACCCCCGGAAAACTGTTTAATTTCATCCATCCATTTTCTACACCGCAAAAAGGGGTAAAAACTAGGGCGCGAAAAGTATAGTATAGGATCCTTTGCCTAGCATGTTATTAAGACACCAGGAAAATAAAAGCCCAATATGTTTCCTTTAAGGCTTATAGAGTGAGCACATGACAAATATTTGAGAAAGGAGTTCCTCTCAAGTTCACTGCCGGTTGCTGGACACGTGAAGTCACGCAAAGCTCATCGCACACAGCGACTGAATGGAACGGCACTTCATCAGCGGCGTGGACTTGACACGTTACGATGAAAGTCGCCCTCTCGCTGCCACCCTTAATCAATCTAATCCACTTTAAGACGACATCCAGGAACATCAGTTTCATCAGGATGAAGACAGGAGAGCTGCTGTCTACTCAAAACTATTAACATGGGCATATCAGAAACCAAACAATAAAGGTTCGCCTTTCACACATTGCCGTGTCTGTAGGCTCTTTCACGCAGTTTATTAAAGCCAACTTTTCCCCCGGGATCGAAGCCCTATGTGAAAGGTACCAAAAGAAAATGGCGGATTGAAGTCGACCTGTAAAATTTAACGGTTACGACATAGTATATCAGTAACAGAGGCGAAAGGCTGCCTGTGTGTCATGCGTAGTGGGAAGCCAGAACCAGGGTGTGAAATTTAACCCTTGACACTCATTCCCGACACCACTTGGTGCTGAAACCAATTGTCACTATAGCAGACACAGACACCATTACATCTAAATATCTTCTGTGGGTTCTGAGTGAAAGGCACAGGTGAATAAATGTCTACTGTGAAATATCTGATGCACCGATATTGCTTTTGCACAGCAGCACAGCATCGCACAGTTAACAAAATCGACATCCTTACCACTGTCGGTTGTGAGGCTGGACAAGTGAGTCTAGGGTGTTAAATTTAATATTCCTGTCCCGACTTTCTGCGACAGTGAATCCTTGCATATTCACGGAATTCACCAATTTGCAGATTTTTTGGGGGAACCTATCCCATGGTATTTTGGCAAAACCTATTTGCTTTTTTTTCTCTTTTTCTACAAGACAGAACTTTTTTTTTTATGGCAAGATAATGTCTTTCTAACTGTGTTTCTAAGCATTTGAAATGCTATGAGCCTCTTCCCAATTGTTTGTGGATCATAGTATGATGTAAATTTATGGTTTAACTTTTAATATAAGTATTTCAAATAACTTTTTGAGTGACTTCTGCTCTTCGTGGATTTTCGCTATTCACGGTCGGGCTCGGTCCCTATCCCCACGCGAATAGCAAGGGTCCACTGTGTTCACACAACCACCAAGCCATCTGTGATACTACCTCTGACCTCAAACCCCTTTCTGTGTGGCTCCCTTTCACAAAGAGCAACGACATGGTAAAATACGAGTTGGGTTTTAGATTTTGTCCTGAAAAGGATTCATCGATTATTCAATGTGGAATGACGGGAAATGTAAAAAATCTATCAAGATTAAGAAAAGTGTTTTTTTCTGGATCTAACCAAAATGTTAAGTTATCAAAGTTATCACACCTTTGAATCTTTGAAACTTACAAACTAACAGTGATGAAAACCACATATTTTGACAGGGTAACGTTACGCATTTATGAGAATTTGGAGCTACATTTAGTTTTAACCAAAGTCGTCAGTTAGTATGACAGAGTGACACATGTTCTCACGTAAGGCGAGTGTATGTACTCCCACCCTCTTTGTCCACGCTATGCTGAACAAATCCTTTGAGTCGCTTGTTGCGTTTAAAAGCACCTCAAGTCATTTCCAGGATTAGAACAAACAACATCAGCAGGTAGGTGAACTGCTTGTGTAAATATCTCAGTAATTCAGACTTTTTATGTGATGTAGATATTAAATTGTGAATGCTGGCAATGTTCCATTTGCTCAAATGAACGTGGAACAGGGTTTTTGTTGTTGCATTTGCTTCTTATCGCAAAGTGGAATGTGATTTGATGTTTTCCCCCCTCCAAAGCTAACATACCGCAGTCTCTTAACACTAATGCACTTAAAGCAGTCGCAGCTCACATGATAAATGTTAAAACAGTGAGTGACTTAGTTTTTAAACAACATCTAGTACAGTATACCTAATCAATACCCTGAACACAACTTTATGTCAGCTGAATACAATTTTAACAACCACATTTTATGGAAATCATCAAATATTATCATCATCATCATCATTATGATGATGATTATTATTAAAGTGTTTTAACCAGCTGGAGGAGATGGCGCGCAAACACTGGTGCTGAAGATACTGTTCCGTTCTCATGGGCGTCTTTTCTCCAGTTACGGACGGAGACGTCACTCAAATGCAGTGTTAGGCAAGCTACTTGGAAAATGTAGTGAGCTAAGCTAAAAGTTATTCTACAGTAATGAGGCTTCATTACACTAAAGCTACCCACCAGAGAACTGTAGCAAAGCTAATCTACCTATACATTAAAATGAAAAATCAGCAAAACCACATCAAAGCTACTCCAGTTAAATATGTTGTAATTGTACTGTTGGGATATAAATGAACACTAAATTCTAAAATCTTTGGATAATCATGCTTGTTACTACCATTGCAATATCAATGTTTTAGACTAACATAGTGACAGCACAGTGTTATTATTAACATAACTGAACAGAGTGTATAAACAATGTATTATAGTTCCCAATGTGGTCATCGTTCTCCTCTATTAAATTTAGGAAGTGCACGGTCACAGCGACGAATCTACTTATGGCCTCTTATCAGTCTATGCACACATTCGATTGCTGCCAATAACATGTTGCTAAGTAGTACTATGTTAGCTGTTAATTTTGGCTGACTGGGTTGTGATCATGAGCTAAGCTGGCAATTGTTAACTTCAGCAGCTACCTGAATGTATGTCCTTAAATTTGTGCTGGACTTGGATGTCGACAGTGGCTTGCTTTTGGGATTTCACAGTAAACACCGGAACGTTTAACTGTTTTGTGAGGACTCGATAAGTAACATGAATTTGTTACGGTACGGCCATGGGGATTCACAAGTTCTACCTAACCAACTCCGTTGCATTATTAGACAATTTGCGGGCATCTTTTTATACACTGCCGAGGGCGGATAGATATGTGAAATGAAATGTAGCTTCTGTGGATGCTGTTGCGTTATGTAATAACAAAAGTAGGTTCCCTACTGAAAATCTATTTGACGTTGAAAACAGTGACATTACGACCACACTACTGAGAAATGTAGTTAAACTTTTAACTCCTGCTACTGCCCAACACTGCTCAGATGTTTACTCAAATGACTTGCATGAGTAAAATCTGAGGACAAGCTATCAGGGCGACTGACACCAACAAGAAGCAACCAGATGCATTTGTAGTCAGATTTTCCCTTTTTGGAAATGCATCTCATCTATGGATCAATAGAGAGGATCACTTAACAGAACATGGAGGAGATGGCCCCCGCGGGGAATTGTTGCCAGGAAGAACTCTATAAAGTCTCAACACAGCAGGTTCAAATGAGACACAACCATTAAGATAAGACAAATGTTGAAGTTTGCATTTACAGCGCGTTGTGTTTCTGTCCACAGGAGTTGGTCGCAGGCTGAGAGCGCCAGACCTTGGATCAGAGGACCACTCGGTGAGTCTTAATATGGCTTTCAGCTGAGTAGTGATGAAACGGAATCAGTGGTTGGATCTTGGATTTTAAAAAGACTGACATTAGAGAATGATCCCAATGAGGACAAGTGCTACAGAAAAGAGCATTTACATCTTTTTCCCGATGGACCAGAAGCAGAATGGTGTACGAGACTGTTACCAATCGTGTGACAAAGAAGACCAAATGCAGAGGTGGCAAAAGTACAATAACTCGGTACTTAGTAAAAGTACAGATACTTGCGTACAAAAAACACTGGTAAAAATAGAAATATTTACTCAACTCTTTTACTTACAAAGATAAAAACGGTACTGACCCCATAATGTACGTCAATATAATAGTTAAAAGTATATATATTTTTTTACTGTCAGTTGCATACAGAACCTGTTTTGATAAATTTTAGATTTTTTTGCAAACTCTCACACGAAACAGCTTCTCTCTTTTGTTAACTTTCATTGTACTTGTACTATGAAGAAATCAAATCAGCTAGTGTTTATATATATATATATATATTGGGCGAGAGGCGGGGTACACCCTGAACTGGTCGTCAGCCAATATATATACAACCCCAATTCCAATGAAGTTGGGACGTTGTGTTAAACATAAATAAAAACAGAATACAATGATTTGCAAATAATGTTCAACCTATATTTAATTGAATATACTACAAAGACAAGATATTTAATGTTCAAACTGATAAACTAGATTGTTTTTAGCAAATAATCATTAACTTGGACTTTTATGGCTGCAACACGTTCCAAAAAATTAGCAGACACCCCTGCTAATAGCGGGTGTCTGCTGTCATACCTTATAAGTCACCAATATGTCAATGAATCAAAAGCTCACCGATTCACCTCTCTCTAGTTACATCTTTTTTCGACGTGTTGTCATCCAAGGAGGTTGAAAAAGTAACAAGCCTGTGACAAACTGAGGAGAAGAAAGATATCTGTTTTCAAATGTAGGGAGTAAAAGTAAAAAGTCATCAGAAAAGAAATATGTCTAAGAAATAAGTCAAGAAATCTATTAAAGTACTGTAATGAAGTATTTGTATTTCGTTACTTCTCACCACTGAAGAAATATCGCAGCTGTCGTAGGTTCAGCAAAGTGTTATTGTCACACCTTTGGTTTGTTCTGGCAACGTCAGGCTGATAGAAACAGTGAAAATAAAAGTGTGTTATAGAATTAAAGCACGGCCTACCTGCTGTTTCGTCTGCAGGCATGTGACGAGCCATCTCATTTCACAGAGGGCGAGAGACCACGCCCTCAGGGATCGTCCCCCGTCGAGGAACATCCAGAGACAGAGAAATATAGTGACAGTGACAAGGAGGTAAAGCGCAGTACAGCACACACGACTGGACACTTGCCAACAAACGCTAACATAAATTATTGACTGGAGCAATTTTCCAGCTCAGGAACTCATTTGAGTCAACAGTATTTGTTCTGGTGTACTTGATACCACAGAGACCACACTGCAATTAGGGCCCGAACATGTGCTGCTTCATTTCTTTGTCGTTATAATTCTTAGACCAAATAAATCACCATTTTGAGGACTTTCCCTGAATCTCTGAAAATTCAGCCCCAAAGTGTCACATAGCAACATGAAATTTGGTAAGCATGACTATCACGAGTAGACCAACAACAACAAAAAAGAACCAATGCCAAAAAGGCAAGTTTTCTATTTTGGTTTGAAGTGGCCACTTAGGGTCTTTCATAAACAGATTTGCTGAAGATTTTGTCTAATTTCTCCCAAATTTCAACTACGTATACTTAGGGGCCTTCCCCCCGCAGGACTTTGCAGGAACTTCCCTAGCTTCCCTGGCAGCTTGAGTTCCCTGTGTCCCAACTGAAAAAAAGTACCAGGGTACTGAAGGTTCCCCCTGGATTATTTCATTCCGCCTGGTGGATAGGGTCTTCCCACAGCTACCAGGAACTCTTTGAGGGGGCGGGCTGTGCTGACGAAAATTGATTGCTTGACAGACCTCTGTAGGGGTTTACTTTTTTATTCACAGAGCCACTATTAAGTGGTATTATGCAAGGCTCGAAATAAGAGGATTAAAATACATTGAAAGGCAAAACCTCGAATCGCCAATCGAGCGTGCAGACAGAAGAATAAAACAAAGCAAAATAGATGCAAATACATATATACTGTACATATACAAACTGTACAATGTGATATAGCAACAAATTAAATATTACATTACATCATAACACATGGTTAACAAAATGTCCATAGCAGGCATGTGAGCGGATGTTGTCTAAAGCTGGAGAACTTGCATCAAGTAAAATGTAATTGTCTCAAAGCCAAGACATTAGGAAGAACTTTGTGAATAAATATAAATAAATGTAGAAGCCTGCCGATTTATTGTTCTCACATTTGGTAGGCTCCGGTACCAGCCTTCTCGAGATGGGTTGGACTCTCTTCCACACTGGAGTGCCCACGGTGAGAGGCACCGAGCAGGTGTGGGCAAACTGATTGCCTCCCGGCTTGGTGCCTATACATTGGGGTTCACCCCAGTAGACGAACTGCCTTTGGGTGGGGCGAACAGGTCCTGAATGTTGTTTGTGCCTATGCACCAAACAACAGCTCAGAGTGCCCACCCTTTTTGTAGTCCTTGGAGTGGGTACTGAAGAGTGCTCCCGCTGGGGACTCCATCGTTCAGGTTCATCAGGTTGGCATTGCAAATGAGAATCAGTTCTCAATTGCCCCACCTGTATGTGTATGTGTATGTGTATGTGTATATATATATATATATATATATATATATATATATATATATATATATATATATATTAATTGCCCCTACCTTTTGCTACCAGGAACTCCTGCTACCAAGAACTCAAAGTTCCTGGACTGGTTGGTGGAAAAGCCCCTCTTGACTGATGGATGAAACAAAACTGCAATTTTTTAAATTATTTTTGTAATGTTTTCGCCATTAAACACAAAACTCTGATCAGTGAACCGGGCCACATCAAAACGGCCAGACACTAAAGAGATTCAAAGGTGCCCCCCTACTGTCCTAAATGTATACGTATAATGACTTTGGTCCTGACAAAGAGCCTCTGTAACTACTAAACTAAACAACGACCTACATTTGCATATAGAATTCCACTTTGAGAAGAAATGATGGTTGTGAAAGTGTTCGCTGACAGTTTTGTTGTTTTTGTTGGAGGAGGATGACCCACACCACAAGAGAGGGAGGGGAAAGAAGGCTAAAAAGTCTGGCTTTGCATGTGGGTTTGACCGCCGTTCGACTCCAAAGATGAGCAAACTGAAGGTGATTTTCCAATCAATTTCTCCGGATTGCTATAGCACAACTGTCATTCCTAAACAGCTATACCTACCATATGGTGGTGTTTCAACAGGAAGCGTACAGCCCAGATTCAGGGATGATAGTGAAAACAGCCAAAGATGGTGGTGCAGAAGGTCTTGTCTATGGCGGAGGAGGTAAAGAGGGAATCTTCATCAAAGAAGTGGTACCAGAGTCACCCGCCTCTAAAAGTCTACAATTGAAAGAAGGTATGCTGCCAGTTTGAGAAAAGAAGAACTACACTTTTTCCAGAGGATGGCAACTATAGATCTAAGCTCAGGAGTGTATTTGGTAAATTGTAATCTTACCAATATGCTTCTAAATTGTACTCCTTTAAATGCAGGCGATCAGCTTCTGAGTGCCACCGTATATTTTGACAATGTGTCATATCAGGACGCCATTCAGATTCTGGAGCATGCTCAGGCTTACAAAGTGAAGCTCTGCCTTAAACGCAAACCAGACATCACAGAGACAGAGCCCCTCGCTGAGTCTGACATAATCCCTGTAAGTATTTTAAGTTACATCTTCAGACATTTTGTGGTGCCTTCGTTTAAGGAGGCAAAACTAACATTTCTGTTCCCAATCAGGAGGATGAACCCTTCACTCCAGAGATGCGGGAACATGGAAAATCCAAGAGACGAGGTGATGCACGCATTTCTTGGCCCAAGTTTCCATCCTTAGGGAGAGGAAAGAAGTCCCGTTTTGCAAGGTCTCATAGTTCCTCGGAGGCTGATGAGCAGAGGAAGTTGGAGCTGAGTCCTACCACAAGCGACACAGAGTCCCCGATAAAGACTCAGGACGCCCTCAAAGGCAAAAAACGGCACAAGATGAAGCTTCCATCTCTGACAAAGAGAGGCCGCATTAGTTCCTCTGAAGATCAGGACACTGACGCACCGACAACATGCACACAAGAAGTCGAAGAATTGCTCTCACCTGAGGTTCTTCAAAGCCGTGTGGGAGGAAGGCCTGAAGTACACAGGATGGAGGAGATGACTCTGGTAGAAGGTTCCGACTCAAGAGTGACCAAACCCCTTGCTATTCAACACAGAGTGGATCTCATCGCTATAGACAGCGCTTTGAAAACAACCGATCTAACGGTGGCTCTGGCGGGTCAAGAAAGCCCCACTGGACCACTGTCTCCAGATGGTAAAAAGAAAAAGAAAGAAAGGTCAGAATTAAAATTGAAAATGTTAGGGAAGGACAAATCACACAAGAAGGAGGCAAAAGCCAAATCACCTAAAAGGCTAAAAACACTAGGTGCAAGTTTAGATATAGCAGATCAAGGCATTATAAAGGGGGATCAGCCCGAGCATATGACTCAAATTGAACAAGCATCTCCACTCAAAGGCAAAAGCAAAACTAAAAATAGAACACTCCTCCCCAAGCGTGAAGATATTGAAATTCCTGGTATGGAGGACATGTCTGTAAGGACAAATGTCAAAGGACTCCACGATGAACTACCAGAAACAGTGCAACTCTCAATTGATGTGGACAGCGTGAAAGAGGCTGTTTCAAAATTACCTGGATATAAATTACCCAAGGTTGATATGTGTGGAGTACCTATTCCTGAAGAAATCACTGTGATAGATGCCAACGCCCAAAGAATATCAGTAAAAACACCCACTAAAGTTGCTGATAGCAAAACAAAACAGGAGACACCCATCAGTACGGCAGAAGACACTTCCACTACAGAACTGTCCAAGACTTCATTCAAGCTACCAAAGATCAATCCAGGTGATTTAACTTCAGAAGAAATTGTAACTGTGACCCGCGTGGACCAAACAACTACAGAGACAACACAAGAATGTGAACCTGCACTCAATTCAAAAGAATCTGACAAGAAATCAAAGACGACAAAGATAGTTTTCCCAAGCATTGGGCTTTCAAAGTCAGACTTTAAAATCCCTGACATTGGAATGTATTTCCCGAAACCAAATATTTCTGGACCAAAGGATGATGAGGTGAAAGGAGAAAGAACTATATTCCTAAAAGAAGAAATAAGTGAGGGTGGCATCGTGTCAGATGCTAAAATGCATGAAACTGAAATAAGTATTGGTGAACTTGAATACATTGATTCAGCTGAATCACCTGTCAAGAAGGAACTTGATGGAAAAGGAAGTCCATTCCAAATACTGAAATTTGATGTATCATTACCAAAATTAAGAGGTCCAGAAATTGATTTAAGCTTATCAAAGACTGATGGTAAAGTCAAATCACCTGATGCTCAATTAGGCGCGTACAAGAATATTCCGGAAGAGAAGCAACCAGTTGATACTGCAGGGTCACCCATAGATCAGGAAGCAAAAGGATGGAAGTTTAAAATGCCACAGTTTCATTTCACAATGCCAGAAATTACTGAGCCACAGCTCAATGTGAACGTTATCAAAAAAGACGTGGGTGTGAAAAAAACAGAGCCTGAATCTGAGACCCAACTCCCAGTAGCCTCAGATATGGATTTAAGTCCTGGAATAGCACAGGCAACACCACGAAAAGATAAAAAACCTGAATGTCTTCTGTCTGGAGTTAAACTTGATGGACACGAAACCAAATTTCCAATAACAAAATTTAAAGTAAAGGGACCTGATATTGATTTTGGTTTATCCAAAGAAGGTGGAGATGCTGCTGTGCCAGAGGCCAAGGTTGATTCCAATATTGATATTCCCGGAAAGGACCTTGTAGTTAACATTTCTGCCCCTCGCGTGAATATTGAAGGATCTGTGACAGACACGAAGATTCCAGATGCTGAGCAGGATGGAAAAGGTGGCAGGTTTAAAATGCCACATCTCCGTTTATCCATGCCAAAGGTAAAAGGAGACAAAACACATGCAGACTTGTCAAAAAAAGGCACGGGGGTGACAACTCCAGAGGCTAAAGTTGATGTCTGTATGCCAGATACTCCCAAAATTGACAGTAGTGAAGCCAAAGCCGGAGTCAAACTTCCAACTGCACCATTAGTTGCTGTGGAAATTAAATCACCAGAGTGTGAGGCTGACATGGATGGACAGGGAATGAAGCTCAAAATGCCAAAAATGGGAGTAAGAACGCCAAAAGTAAAAGGGCCTGACATTGAGTTAAATTTAACAAAGAAAGATGTTGATGTCAATCTCCTGGACACAAGAAATGGTGGTAAAATACCAGAGATGCCCCAAATTGGTGTAAATATCAGACAAAGTAATGATTTCCAGACAGATATTGACATTGAAAAACCTGAATTACAAATGCAAGCTTTGAAATTTGATGTTGAAGACAGAGAAAAACTAAAAACTTTAAAAACAAGTGTTGACATCACACAACCAGATGTTCCCAAAGTTGATCTAGGAAAAGTGAATATTGGGATTGCAGAGGCTAAAATTGAAGAACCTGAGATAGATACTGAAACTTTGTATGCTGAAATTGAACATAAAGGGGGAAAGTTTAAAATGCCGAAATTTGGCATCTCCCTGCCAAAAGTGAAAGGACCAGAAATTGATTTAACTATAGCCAAGAAAGAAGTTACTCTACCAGAAGCCAAAGCGGAAGTCAAAATTCCTAGTGAGAAACAAAAAGAGCTTTCTGTTGAAGGTGATATTAAAACTCCTAAGAATAATATTATGGCAAAGGAAACAACATCACCAACTAAATTTTGGAGGCCGATATTCAAACTACCAAAATTCGGGATTGTTTCTCCAACACTTTCTGAAGAAGTACCGGATGGAGACAGAGATGTCAAAATTGATGGATTTGATGATAACATTCCTGAGGAGGTTTTAGCAGTTAGCATTGAACCACCTGGCATTGACATAAGCTTATCAAAGAAAGATGGCGAGATCAGACTCCCAGAAGATGAAGTTGAACTCACAGCTGTTGAGCTGAAACTACCATCAGCTAAAGTGGAAATGGAAGGTCCAAAAATTGAAGCTCAAACAAGTAATCTTGGAGGCTCTCCATCAAAATTCAAACTACCAACTGTGAAATTTCCCAAATTTTCATTAACCAACCAAAGTAGCAAAGACTCTGAACTTGAGATTGGTCTCCCAGATGCTGACATCTCTATTCCAGTCGGAAAGTTGGAGGTGACTCAACCTAAAGTTGAGTTTGAAGCACCAGAAGTTGATGTCAAAATAGACAACCAGGAGTGCAAGTTTAAAATGTCAAAACCTGGAATCTCTGTGCCAAAAATGAAAAGACCTGAAATTGATTTGAGCTCATCAAATGAACTCACAGTTGTTGAAATGAAACTACCATCAGCTAAAGTGGAAATAGAAACTCCCAAGATTGAAACTCAACCAGGCGGTGTTGAGGGATCTCCTTCTAAATTCAAATTACCAACATTGAAATTACCAAAATTAGGCGTGGCTTTACCGCAGGTCAATGTGGAAGTGGACAAAGATGTCAAAATGGAGGGAGCAGATTTAAAACCACCAGAAATAAAAGTTGAAGCAGAAGTTCCTGATACTGCTACAGATGTTGATGTCAAAGTGAAAAGGTCTCGAGTCTCATTTCCCAAATTCTCATTAAACAAGCAAAGTAGCAAAGAATCTGAAGTTGGCATTTCTGTCCCAGGTGTTGACGTTTCTGTTCCAGAAGGAAAACTGGAAATCACTTCACCGAAACTGGAGTTTCAACCACCGGACGTTGATGTAAATATCGATGGGCAGGAGGGCAAGTACAAAATGACAAAGTTTGGCATCTCCATGCCAAAAGTAAAAAGCCCTGACATTGATATAAGCTTACCCAAGAAAGAAGGCGAGATCAGACTCCCAGAGGCTGAAGTTGAACTCACAGATGTTAGGATGGACCTACCATCTGCTAAAGTGGAAATAGAAGGTCCAAAGATTGAAGCTCAACCAGGTTGCGTTGAAGGATCTCCATCAAAATTCAAACTACCAACATTCAAATTACCCAAATTAGGGGTGGCTTTACCACAGGTCAGTGTGGAAGTACCTGATATGGACAAAGAGATCAAGGTGGATGGAGCAACTGTAAAATCACCAGAAATATTGGTTGAAGCCAAACTTCCTGATGCTGCGGCAGATGTTGATGTGAAGTTGAAAAAGTCTAGATTCTCATTCCCCAAATTCTCATTAACCAAGCAAAGTAGCAAAGAATCTGAATTTGATATTAATCTCCCAGATGTTGATGTTTCTGTTCCAGAAGGAAAACTGGAACTCACTTCACCTAAAGTGGAGTTTCAACCACCAGAAATTGATGTAAATATCGATGGCCAGGAGGGCAAGTACAAAATGCCAAAGTTTGGCATTTCCATGCCAAACGTAAAAGGCCCTGCCATTGATATAAGTTTATCAAAGAAAGATGGAGGGCTCAGACTCCCAGAAGCTGAAGTTGAACTCACAGATATTGAAATGAAACTACCATCAGCTCAAGTCGAAATAGAAGGCCCTAAGATTGAAACTCAACCAGGTAGCGTAGACGGCTCTCCATCAAAATTTAAACTGCCAACATTCAAATTACCCAAATTAGGGGTGGCTTTACCACAAGTCAGTGTGGAAGTACCTGATATGGACAAAGAGATCAAGGTGGATGGAGCAACTGTAAAATCACCAGAATTATTGGTTGAAGCCAAACTTCCTGATGCTGCGGCAGATGTTGATGTCAAAGTGAAAAAGTCTAGATTCTCATTCCCCAAATTCTCATTAACCAAGCAAAGTAGCAAAGAATCAGAATTTGATATGGATCTCCCACATGTTGATGTTTCTCTTCCAGAAGGAAAACTGGAAATCACTTCACCTAAAGTGGAGTTTCAACCACCGGAAGTTGATGTAAATATCGATGGCCAGGAGGGCAAGTACAAAATGCCAAAGTTTGGCATCTCCATGCCAAACGTAAAAGGCCCTGACATTGATATAAGCTTATCAAAGAAAGATGGAGGACTCAGACTCCCAGAAGCTGAAGTTGAACTCACAGATATTGAAATGAAACTACCATCAGCTCAAGTGGAAATCGAAGGCCCTAAGATTGAAGCTCAACCAGGTAGTGTTGACGGCTCTCCATCAAAATTCAAATTGCCAACATTCAAATTACCCAAATTTGGGCTGGCTTTACCACAGGTCAGTGTGGAAGTACCTGATATGGACAAAGAGATCAAGGTGGATGGAGCAACTGTAAAATCACCAGAATTATTGGTTGAAGCCAAACTTCCTGATGCTGTGGCAGATGTTGATGTCAAAGTGAAAAAGTCTAGATTCTCATTCCCCAAATTCTCATTAACCAAGCAAAGTAGCAAAGAATCTGAAGTTGACATTTCTGTCCCAGGTGTTGACGTTTCTGTTCCAGAAGGAAAACTGGAAATCACTTCTCCTAAAGTGGAGTTTCAACCACCGGAAGTTGATGTAAATATCGATGGGCAGGAGGGCAAGTACAAATTGCCAAAGTTTGGCATCTCCATGCCAAACGTAAAAGGCCCTGACCTTGATATAAGCTTCTCAAAGAAAGATGGAGGACTCAGACTCCCAGAAGCTGAAGTTGAACTCACAGATATTGAAATGAAACTACCATCAGCTCAAGTGGAAATAGAAGGCCCTAAGATTGAAGTTCAACCAGGTAGTGTTGACGGCTCTCCATCAAAATTTAAACTGCCAACATTCAAATTACCCAAATTAGGGGTGGCTTTACCACAAGTCAGTGTGGAAGTACCTGATATGGACAAAGAGATCAAGGTGGATGGAGCAACTGTAAAATCACCAGAATTATTGGTTGAAGCCAAACTTCCTGATGCTGCGGCAGATGTTGATGTCAAGTTGAAAAAGTCTAGATTCTCATTCCCCAAGTTCTCATTAACCAAGCAAAGTAGCAAAGAATCTGAATTTGATATTGATCTCCCAGATGTTGATGTTTCTGTTCCAGAAGGAAAACTGGAAATCACTTCACCTAAAGTAGAGTTTCAACCACCGGACGTTGATGTAAATATCGATGGGCAGGAGGGCAAGTACAAAATGCCAAAGTTTGGCATCTCCATGCCAAACGTAAAAGGCCCTGACATTGATCTAAGCTTCTCAAGGAAAGATGGAGGACTCAGACTGCCAGAAGCTGAAGTTGAACTCACAGATATTGAAATGAAACTACCATCAGCTCAAGTGGAAATCGAAGGCCCTAAGATTGAAGCTCAACCAGGTAGTGTTGACGGCTCTCCATCAAAATTCAAATTGCCAACATTCAAATTACCCAAATTTGGGCTGGCTTTACAACAGGTCAGTGTGGAAGTACCTGATATGGACAAAGAGATCAAGGTGGATGGAGCAACTGTAAAATCACCAGAATTATTGGTTGAAGCCAAACTTCCTGATGCTGCGGCAGATGTTGATGTGAAGTTGAAAAAGTCTAGATTCTCATTCCCCAAATTCTCATTAACCAAGCAAAGTAGCAAAGAATCTGAATTTGATATTAATCTCCCAGATGTTGATGTTTCTGTTCCAGAAGGAAAACTGGAACTCACTTCACCTAAAGTGGAGTTTCAACCACCAGAAATTGATGTAAATATCGATGGCCAGGAGGGCAAGTACAAAATGCCAAAGTTTGGCATTTCCATGCCAAACGTAAAAGGCCCTGCCATTGATATAAGTTTATCAAAGAAAGATGGAGGGCTCAGACTCCCAGAAGCTGAAGTTGAACTCACAGATATTGAAATGAAACTACCATCAGCTCAAGTGGAAATAGAAGGCCCTAAGATTGAAACTCAACCAGGTAGCGTAGACGGCTCTCCATCAAAATTTAAACTGCCAACATTCAAATTACCCAAATTAGGGGTGGCTTTACCACAAGTCAGTGTGGAAGTACCTGATATGGACAAAGAGATCAAGGTGGATGGAGCAACTGTAAAATCACCAGAATTATTGGTTGAAGCCAAACTTCCTGATGCTGCGGCAGATGTTGATGTCAAAGTGAAAAAGTCTAGATTCTCATTCCCCAAATTCTCATTAACCAAGCAAAGTAGCAAAGAATCAGAATTTGATATGGATCTCCCACATGTTGATGTTTCTCTTCCAGAAGGAAAACTGGAAATCACTTCACCTAAAGTGGAGTTTCAACCACCGGAAGTTGATGTAAATATCGATGGCCAGGAGGGCAAGTACAAAATGCCAAAGTTTGGCATCTCCATGCCAAACGTAAAAGGCCCTGACATTGATATAAGCTTATCAAAGAAAGATGGAGGGCTCAGACTCCCAGAAGCTGAAGTTGAACTCACAGATATTGAAATGAAACTACCATCAGCTCAAGTGGAAATCGAAGGCCCTAAGATTGAAGCTCAACCAGGTAGTGTTGACGGCTCTCCATCAAAATTCAAATTGCCAACATTCAAATTACCCAAATTTGGGCTGGCTTTACCACAGGTCAGTGTGGAAGTACCTGATATGGACAAAGAGATCAAGGTGGATGGAGCAACTGTAAAATCACCAGAATTATTGGTTGAAGCCAAACTTCCTGATGCTGTGGCAGATGTTGATGTCAAAGTGAAAAAGTCTAGATTCTCATTCCCCAAATTCTCATTAACCAAGCAAAGTAGCAAAGAATCTGAAGTTGACATTTCTGTCCCAGGTGTTGACGTTTCTGTTCCAGAAGGAAAACTGGAAATCACTTCTCCTAAAGTGGAGTTTCAACCACCGGAAGTTGATGTAAATATCGATGGGCAGGAGGGCAAGTACAAATTGCCAAAGTTTGGCATCTCCATGCCAAACGTAAAAGGCCCTGACCTTGATATAAGCTTTTCAAAGAAAGATGGAGGACTCAGACTCCCAGAAGCTGAAGTTGAACTCACAGATATTGAAATGAAACTACCATCAGCTCAAGTGGAAATAGAAGGCCCTAAGATTGAAGTTCAACCAGGTAGTGTTGACGGCTCTCCATCAAAATTTAAACTGCCAACATTCAAATTACCCAAATTAGGGGTGGCTTTACCACAAGTCAGTGTGGAAGTACCTGATATGGACAAAGAGATCAAGGTGGATGGAGCAACTGTAAAATCACCAGAATTATTGGTTGAAGCCAAACTTCCTGATGCTGCGGCAGATGTTGATGTCAAGTTGAAAAAGTCTAGATTCTCATTCCCCAAGTTCTCATTAACCAAGCAAAGTAGCAAAGAATCTGAATTTGATATTGATCTCCCAGATGTTGATGTTTCTGTTCCAGAAGGAAAACTGGAAATCACTTCACCTAAAGTAGAGTTTCAACCACCGGACGTTGATGTAAATATCGATGGGCAGGAGGGCAAGTACAAAATGCCAAAGTTTGGCATCTCCATGCCAAACGTAAAAGGCCCTGACATTGATCTAAGCTTCTCAAGGAAAGATGGAGGACTCAGACTGCCAGAAGCTGAAGTTGAACTCACAGATATTGAAATGAAACTACCATCAGCTCAAGTGGAAATCGAAGGCCCTAAGATTGAAGCTCAACCAGGTAGTGTTGACGGCTCTCCATCAAAATTCAAATTGCCAACATTCAAATTACCCAAATTTGGGCTGGCTTTACCACAGGTCAGTGTGGAAGTACCTGATATGGACAAAGAGATCAAGGTGGATGGAGCAACTGTAAAATCACCAGAATTATTGGTTGAAGCCAAACTTCCTGATGCTGTGGCAGATGTTGATGTCAAAGTGAAAAAGTCTAGATTCTCATTCCCCAAATTCTCATTAACTAAGCAAAGTAGCAAAGAATCTGAAGTTGACATTTCTGTCCCAGGTGTTGACGTTTCTGTTCCAGAAGGAAAACTGGAAATCACTTCTCCTAAAGTGGAGTTTCAACCACCGGAAGTTGATGTAAATATCGATGGGCAGGAGGGCAAGTACAAATTGCCAAAGTTTGGCATCTCCATGCCAAACGTAAAAGGCCCTGACCTTGACATAAGCTTCTCAAAGAAAGATGGAGGACTCAGACTCCCAGAAGCTGAAGTTGAACTCACAGATATTGAAATGAAACTACCATCAGCTCAAGTGGAAATAGAAGGCCCTAAGATTGAAGTTCAACCAGGTAGTGTTGACGGCTCTCCATCAAAATTTAAACTGCCAACATTCAAATTACCCAAATTAGGGGTGGCTTTACCACAAGTCAGTGTGGAAGTACCTGATATGGACAAAGAGATCAAGGTGGATGGAGCAACTGTAAAATCACCAGAATTATTGGTTGAAGCCAAACTTCCTGATGCTGCGGCAGATGTTGATGTCAAGTTGAAAAAGTCTAGATTCTCATTCCCCAAGTTCTCATTAACCAAGCAAAGTAGCAAAGAATCTGAATTTGATATTGATCTCCCAGATGTTGATGTTTCTGTTCCAGAAGGAAAACTGGAAATCACTTCACCTAAAGTAGAGTTTCAACCACCGGACGTTGATGTAAATATCGATGGGCAGGAGGGCAAGTACAAAATGCCAAAGTTTGGCATCTCCATGCCAAACGTAAAAGGCCCTGACATTGATATAAGATTATCAAAGAAAGATGGAGGACTCAGACTCCCAGAAGCTGAAGTTGAACTCACAGATATTGAAATGAAACTACCATCAGCTCAAGTGGAAATCGAAGGCCCTAAGATTGAAGCTCAACCAGGTAGTGTTGACGGCTCTCCATCAAAATTCAAATTGCCAACATTCAAATTACCCAAATTTGGGCTGGCTTTACCACAGGTCAGTGTGGAAGTACCGGATATAGACAAAGAGGTCAAGGTGGATGGAGCAACTGTAAAATCACCAGAATTATTGGTTGAAGCCAAACTTCCTGATGCTGTGGCAGATGTTGATGTCAAAGTGAAAAAGTCTAGATTCTCATTCCCCAAATTCTCATTAACCAAGCAAAGTAGCAAAGAATCTGAAGTTGACATTTCTGTCCCAGGTGTTGACGTTTCTGTTCCAGAAGGAAAACTGGAAATCACTTCTCCTAAAGTGGAGTTTCAACCACCGGAAGTTGATGTAAATATCGATGGGCAGGAGGGCAAGTACAAATTGCCAAGGTTTGGCATCTCCATGCCAAACGTAAAAGGCCCTGACCTTGATATAAGCTTCTCAAAGAAAGATGGAGGACTCAGACTCCCAGAAGCTGAAGTTGAACTCACAGATATTGAAATGAAACTACCATCAGCTCAAGTGGAAATAGAAGGCCCTAAGATTGAAGTTCAACCAGGTAGTGTTGACGGCTCTCCATCAAAATTTAAACTGCCAACATTCAAATTACCCAAATTAGGGGTGGCTTTACCACAAGTCAGTGTGGAAGTACCTGATATGGACAAAGAGATCAAGGTGGATGGAGCAACTGTAAAATCACCAGAATTATTGGTTGAAGCCAAACTTCCTGATGCTGCGGCAGATGTTGATGTCAAGTTGAAAAAGTCTAGATTCTCATTCCCCAAGTTCTCATTAACCAAGCAAAGTAGCAAAGAATCTGAATTTGATATTGATCTCCCAGATGTTGATGTTTCTGTTCCAGAAGGAAAACTGGAAATCACTTCACCTAAAGTAGAGTTTCAACCACCAGAAGTTGATGTAAATATCGATGGCCAGGAGGGCAAGTACAAAATGCCAAAGTTTGGCATCTCCATGCCAAACGTAAAAGGCGCTGACATTGATCTAAGCTTCTCAAGGAAAGATGGAGGACTCAGACTGCCAGAAGCTGAAGTTGAACTCACAGATATTGAAATGAAACTACCATCAGCTCAAGTGGAAATAGAAGGCCCTAAGATTGAAGTTCAACCAGGTAGTGTTGACGGCTCTCCATCAAAATTTAAACTGCCAACATTCAAATTACCCAAATTAGGGGTGGGTTTACCACAAGTCAGTGTGGAAGTACCTGATATGGACAAAGAGATCAAGGTGGATGGAGCAAATGTAAAATCACCAGACTTATTGGTTGAAGCCAAACTTCCTGATGCTGCGGCAGATGTTGATGTCAAAGTGAAAAAGTCTAGATTCTTATTCCCCAAATTCTCATTAACCAAGCAAAGTAGCAAAGAATCTGAATTTGATATGGATCTCCCACATGTTGATGTTTCTGTTCCAGGAGGAAAACTGGAAATCACTTCTCCTAAAGTGGAGTTTCAACCACCGGAAGTTGATGTAAATATCGATGGGCAGGAGGGCAAGTACAAATTGCCAAAGTTTGGCATCTCCATGCCAAAAGTAAAAAGCCCTGACATTGATATAAGTTTACCCAAGAAAGAAGGCGAGATCAGACTCCCAGAGGCTGAAGTTGAACTCACAGATGTTAGGATGGACCTACCATCTGCTAAAGTGGAAATAGAAGGTCCAAAGATTGAAGCTCAACCAGGTTGCGTTGAAGGATCTCCATCAAAATTCAAACTACCAACATTCAAATTACCTAAATTAGGGGTGGCTTTACCACAGGTCAATGTGGAAGTCCCTGATATAGACAAACACATCAAAGTGGACGGAGCAGATGGAAAATCATCAGAATTAAAGGCTGAAGCAAAGCCTCCTGATCCTGCTTCAGATGTTGATGTCGATGGCCAGGAGGGCAAGTACAAAATGCCAAAGTTTGGCATTTCCATGCCAAAAGTAAAAGGACGTGACACTGACACAACTTTATCAAAGAAGGATGGTGAGATCGGAGTCCCAGAGGCTGAAGTTGAACTTACAGGTGTTGAAATGAACCTACCATCAGCCAAAGTGGAAATAGATGGCCCTAAGATTGAAGCTAAACCAGGTAGTCTTGAAGGATCACCTTCAAAATTCAAACTGCCAACATTCAAATTACCAAAATTAGGTGTGGCTTTACCACAAGTCAGTGTGGAAGTGCCTGATATGGACAAAGACATTAAGGTGGACGGAGTAGATGTAAAATCACCGGAATTATTGGTTGAAGCCAAACTTCCCGATCTTGCGGCAGATGTTGATGTCAAGGTGAAAAAGTCAAGATTCTCATTTCCCAAATTCTCATTATCCAAGCAAAGTAGCAAAGACCCAGACGTTGATGTTTCTACTCCAGAAGGGAAAATGGAAATCACGTCACCTAAAGTGGAGTTTCAACCACCAGAAGTTGATTTACATTTAGATGGTCAGGAGAGCAAGTCTAAGTTTGGCATTTCGATGCCAAAAGTAAAAGGACCTGACATTGATATAAGATTATTAAAGAAAGATGGAGAGATGAGACTTCAAGAAATTGAAGTTGAACTTACTGATATTGAAATGAAACTACCATCATCTAAAGTGGAAATAGAAGCTCCTAAGATTGAAGCTCAACCACGGAGTGTTGAGGGATCTCCTTCAAAAATTAAATTGACAAAGGTAAAATTCCCTAAATTTGGAGTTTCAAAACCAAAGTTCAGTGTCGAAGTACCTGATATGGACAAAGACAATTTAGTTGGCGATGTAAAGATTGTGGTCCCGGAACAAGAAGCTGCAATAAATGTTTCATCGCCCACCACTGACAGAGGGGGAATATCAGTTGATGTGAAAGAAGGTGAGCTTGAAGGATCAGGAAGCAAGTTTATAATGCCTAAGTTTGGCATCTCCATGCCAAAAGTGAAAAGGCCTGACATTGATATAGGCATATCAACGCAAGATGGAGATATCATACTCCCTGAAGCTGAAGGTGAACTCACGGAAGTTGAAAGGACACTACCGTCATCCAAAGTAGAACCAGAAGACCCTAAGATTGAAGCTCAACCAGGTAATGATGAGAAATCTGCTTCAAAATTCAAACTACCAACAGTGAAATTTCCAAAATTTTCATTAACTAAGCAAAGTAGCAAAGAATGTGAAGTTGAGGTTGCCCTCCCAGATGGTGACTTTTCTACTCCTGAACGAAATTTGGAAATTACTCTACCACAAGTTGAGTTTCAACCACCAGAAGTCGATGTAAATATAGATGAGCAGGAGAGCAAGTTTAAAATGCCAAAGTTTGGTGTTTCCATGCCAAAAGTAAAAGGCACTGACATTGATATAAGCTTATCAAAAAAGAATGGCGGTATCACACTCCCAAATGTTGAAGTTCAACTCCCAGATGCTGAAATGAAACTACTGTCTCCTAAAGTGGAATTAGAAGGTGCAAAGATTGACGCTAAAAAAAGTGTTGTTGAAGGATCTACATCAAAATTTAAACTACCATCTTTGAAATTACCTAAATTTGGAGGTTCTCCATCAAAGGTTTGTGTTGAAGTGCCTGATGTGGAGGAAGACAGTGAAATTGATGGCATAAAGATGGAGATACCTGAAGATGACGTCACGCTGGTTGTTTCCGCACCCAGCATTGACACTGAAGACGTTTCTGTGGAAGTGAAAACTGAAGGAGGTGAACTTGAAGGACCAGGAATCAAACTTAAACCATTGCCAGATGTTGACGCTGAGATCAAACTGACGGATGGTGAAGTTGAACAATTGGAAAGTACCATCTCAGCCCCGGAAGCGCCGAAAGTTGAGTTTGACGTCAAGATGAGCAAGGGGATGGAGAATGATGACGTGAGTCCCGTCTCTCCAAGCAAATTCAAACTGCCATCCTTCAAAATGCCAAGACTTGCATTTTCACGGCAAAAACCAGAAGGCAAAAGTGTATCACCTGAGACAGAATATAAAGACAATCAACCAGAGATAAAAACTGAACTGAATGGAGATGGTAAATCACCACAAGCCACTCCCACAACATTTGGAGTTGTCCTAAAAAAATTTGAAGGTGAATTTGATATGGCACAAACAGAACAAGTGGAAGAACATCCAGACGCCTCAGAGAAGGAAAAGGACACAAAGGACAAACAAGCCAAGCAACAAGCCACCAAAACTCCTGAGCGGACAGGATGGTTTAGCTTTCCAACATTTGGGCTCTCCTCACCTTCAGCACCTGCCAAAACTCCCCAAAAAGACGACGAGAAGGATCAAAAGAGTCCATCAGGAGAACGTGAGTTAGACATCAGCCCTACCTGTTCCGTGCAGTCATCAGATGCCTTCGCTGACATCAGCTCAACAGTGACAAGCGAGTATGTCAGTTTGCCCCCATCTTCTCCGACCAAAGTAACTGTCAAATACTCTGATCCGAACTTACCTCCGGAACTCGGAGAAATGAACGTCGTAACTTCCACTGCAAGGTCCGAGCTGATCACAATCGAGCCAGACTTACCCGAGAAGATCACCATCCTGTCCTCTGAGGTCTCGTCTTCCTCCGAGGAAACTCTCAGACTGGCGTCGGGGAAAATACATGTGTTTACGTCCAGCGTACAAGCAGGCTCTGAATCACAGCACACCAAAGTTCTGTCCAAGGTCCAGTCAACCAGCGAGGCCAGTCAGATTTCGTCATCATGGACGGTGGAGAGTTCTCAGAGTAGCAGGACGTTGTCCCAGAAACAAATTGTCCGCGAAACGTCTCGCGAAAGCACAGAAACCTTCGTGATTACCAAACAGATCACCAAAATGTTTGAGCCCGCTGAGTTCTTCGGAGACGACGAGACGGCTTCATCCATACAGCGACTCAGAGAATCCGTTCACTCAGAGAAGATGAGATTTTTTGACGGTGCTGAGAAGTGAGGTGCTAGCTAAATCAACATCATTGGTAAAAAAATTAGAACATTTGTCAGTGTTTAGTCAAGCGCAGGTATTAATGGAACTGCATGTTGCCGAACGGAAAAAAAAAAGATGGACAAACGTTGCTGGCATAAGAAAAATGCGATGAAATTATTAATAAGCTACGTATCTAAGTGTCTTATGACCGGGCTTCCGTAAATCTGCTTACAGATTGCTTTCTGTGGTACAGAAAATGTTTACTTGCAGCATTTTTGCTCTAACATCATAAGGGCGTTAACAATCAGGCTATAGCAAAATTTATGTTGACGATAATGTAGTGTATGTCATAAAAAAATAACGTGTCTATGTATCCGCTGAGGTATTCTTGTTACTGCAGTAAAGGAAACACTAGCAAAGAAATGTAACAGTTATGATGACAAAAAGTGTACTACTGTAACTATATTTTTATTAAGATTTTTGCTTAAACCTTATTTGCTACAGTACATACATATATATGAATCAGCAGTGCATTAACAGCCAATGTAAATAATAATAACAATAATAATAATAATGCTGTTTGTGTAAAAAGCTTTCAATGACCTCTGGATAATTCCATGTGCTTTAACTCCAAATGTTTGCAATATACACATAAATAAATACATATTATTACAAGTCAAAAGCATGTCTGAAGATTTAATGCCTTACCACCTGTTGATGACGAGAAGTCAGAGCTCGAGGGGAGTTCTTCCACACCAAACTCATCCAAGCATGCTTTGTTGGTCCTTGCTTTGTGCATAGGGAACAGAAATGTTAGATACATTACGTATGTATTTTAAAGAGGAAAAATTGAATTTTTAAAGTTTGTATACAAATAGTTATGTCTCGGGAGTGCCTGCCCACTCATCACGTATGAAATTAAAACAACTAAGTAAATATTTAGCACTTCTGCACCTCTATTACCAATGATGATGATGAAATGCTGCATTTCCAAGTGATAATGCAAGGGAATCTCTGTGAGTGCCGGCTTTATGGGTGTACATTTGAGGGTCTTAAATTATCCAGTGGTGGCTCCGCGCAAGGTAATCAGCGGTGCATTAAGTGTTGTTTGAGTCACAGATTAGCGCGATGAGGGCTGGCACACATGTATCAAACAGTAAATAGCACTACACAGTGGTATCGCTAGGCACTTTTAGGGGGGCACTCCAAAAATATTTGACCAACATGTGTTAAAGGTCCCGTATTTTGCAAAATTAACTTTTTCTAGTATTCGAGATGTAATATTGTCTCTACGGTGCCTCAGTACATGTGAAATCCATCCATCCATTCTCAACACCGCTTATCCTGTTCAGGGTCATTGGGCGCTGGAGCCTATCCCAGCTGATTTTGGGCGAAAGGCGGACTACACCCTGAACTGGTCGCCAATCAGCCGCAGGGCACATATATACACGGACAACCATTCGCACTCACATTCACACCGTCACTGAGTGGGAACTGAACCCACACTGCCCGCGCCAAAGTCAGGCGAGTGTACCACAACACCATCAGTGACTCACATGTGAAATGTGAATTACAATGGTCCGCGTATTCCTGAGTTTGGGATGTTTTTCTGCCGAGAGGCCGGAAAATTCGCCCAATGGAATTTCTCAAGCTTGTCTACGTCACTAGAGAAGATCTCCGACGACCTCTCCCCTCCCGAGCCAGCGCTGTCAACATAACAACCACGTGTGCGCTAACAAGTGGGTCTTCTACACAGAGGCAACAAATGAGAGGAAAGGGGGACTGTCTTAGCCAAATATGGACAAAGCGGATAGAAAACTGGCTCAAACAGAAGTAGTTGTCAGAGGGGCCTTTTATGGACACGCGTATGACAAAACCAACGTGTTTTTGGAAATGAATTGACACTTTTATACTAAGTCCATATTAGAAAGTCACTCTAAATAGCCAAAATATGGGACCGTTAATGGCAAAGGTTCATCGTCCAAGCCCCTCCTAAAACCGATCTCAAGCCCCCCAAAAACAAATGTTTTTCTCCACAAAATGTCCCCTGCCAACCCCGCCTACCCCACCAGTTTTGACAAAGTATACTTTGCCACAATAGGCTTGTTACTATTGTTAAATAAAGAGTAAAACGTACAGTTATGTGTTTTCAATTGCAGGGGATAAAAGTATAATTCCACCAGAAAAATAAATACTCAAGCAAAGATAGTTACCTGACAAATCTACTTAAGTAGCCCCCACTAATGTGCCTTATTCCTGATCAATTAAATAAGGGGTCTCAAAACTTCTGTCACTCCAAGTACAACGCGACGGTTGATACTGCATTTATACCCTAGAGGGAGACACAGCTCACCTTAAAGGTTTGATTTAACAGCCACGGTGGCTCTTATGTGAAACAGACAACAACAAAAAGTGACTTTTGTAAGATTTTGAAAAATATCTAAATATATTCGCGACGGTAGCTAGCTAACCGAGACATTATTTCCCAAGCTAGCTACCGTCGAGGTAACGTTACGGTCGTACAGGTCGACTGAATACAACCAGAACCGCTAATTAACTTCATTGAAAACATAGAGCGTACTTGTATGTTTTGGGGAGAGTTATTTTACATTTACCTGACAAACGATTCGGCTAACAGCTATTTTAAAAAAACTAAAAAAAACGTGAAAACCCTCGAGGGACACTCTCGCACCTGAACATGTGCTGCTTTCAGGTGCATTTCGCCAACTGATAACTTTTGAACTATTTCGCCTGGAAAACCGGGTACACACATTCCAATTTGAACATCTTACTTCGATTCTGCCATTTATCCCAAATTAAAATCGTTGCGGTGCAAAGTTTAATGGGTTTAAACTAAGGTCGAATGATAGATGACCCAGTGCATTTATGTACTGTACACAGTCAGTCCCGCGTTGGTATGGAAGTGGCCATTTTTCCGACAGCAGTGTAGGGGACCTCGACACTCCTAACTGCGCATGCGCGCAGTACTTTGCTGGGCAGCTTGACCGCCTATCGCCCACATCTTCATCAGAATCCGCATCATCATCATCAGCAGCAACAGCAGCAGCAGCATCAGTGTGATGAAGAGCTTCCTAATCTAAACCAACAGACAGGTATGGATCTTTTTATTTATAAAACAAAACAAATAAACATTGTATTCTATATTATATATATAGTATTTATCTTTAATAAAGAAAGTAAATTAAATATGCCAAGGTAAATTGTTGAAACTTTTCCATTGGAGGTGTTGGACATTTGACACATTTGGTGTTGTGGGTGTCTTTTTATATACCGTATAACTCGGCAGTATTCTCAATCTAGTCATAGTGTCAGTAAGCAACTCGGCGACCTGTTGTGAAGAAGCTCAATTATTCATCATTCAGCACACACAGTGCGAACATTTATGCAGTGCAGTAACAAAGAGGGAACAGGAAATGACATTAAAACACCACAAAGCTGCATAGTGTGTGTGGACAGGAAATAAATTTTGATATCTTTTTAACTCTTAAATCTGAATTTATTCGTGTGATGGTTTCGTTCTACTTTCTAATATCTATTTACATTGGTGATAAGTTATGGATTTTCAAATAAGGAAGGGGTGATGATCAGAGCTCCTCCTGTACAGTGCTCGAATTTTTACAACAAAAATAGAAAACATACTCTTATTTATTTTGACACAATAAAATAATCGTCCTTTTATTCCTCGTTAATCCAATCTTGGACATCATTACATGCTGAAAATAAATATTGTGTATCGTAGTTGGCTCAGGATAGGAGCACCCTGCAGCTTGCATCAGTTTCACACAGTTGTTTTTTTCTGTTTTGTTCATTTGAGCTGATTTGCAGCTAACTGAATTTTTGTGGTCGTCTGCGGCTCTCATGGCAACACGCAAAGCGACCACCTCAGGAAAGAATACCTTTTCTCGTTATAACTTTGCATGTTATGTTATTTTTATATTAGCTACTGTTCCGCACAAGTAGGTTCTTACATGGTAACTAGGATGCATTGACATTTTTCTGGCATTTTCTCGTGTACAGAACATTCACCATGACTTTATTTGGACGGCGGTCAAATTTGGGACGTTTGTAAATGTAATTGAGATGTCACCACGGGCCAAAAATCGTATCCGTTAGTTCCATTTTGCTAAAGTTATGACAAAGATAGTACAGTTAGTCACAAAAAGTTCATAGAAGGCACATCATCGTACGCCAGTAATCACGGTGGCAGTTCAGTTCACGTTCGAAAATTACAGCAAAAACTGCAAACTGCTAGCCATAAGTGCGCCAGCAAATAAAAGATTACAAAATCATATTCAATCATAGTTTTTTCTTCTTTTTAGGAAACAATGGACATAGATAAATGCATCAGTTTGAACAGTCTGATTTTTTTATGCAACACAATCACAAATGGCCTTAAAAACAATATGATGTACCCAACAGCATAAATCTTGTTTTGGAAAGCAGCAGCTCGTCTTCTTTTTAGGAAATAAATGACACAGGCCCATGCAACAGTGACAGTTTGAACAATCTGATTTATCAAGCTATATACAAGCACCCATGGCCTTAGTAGTAATCAATGATTTTTTTTTTCTTTTTAGGTAAGTGCAACATCGGTAGCTCCTCTTCTTTTTAGGAAACCAAACCTGTAGACAAGTGGAACAATCTCCACAAGTGATGTTTGTGTAGCAATGTAGCATGTTGGTGAGGCGCCGCATATATTGTCTTTTTTTTTTAACCTATCCTTTCACATTCGCTGAAAATCTCATCTATTTGCTCATTTTGATCGCAGGCAATACAATGAAACAATTAACTTTGGTGTCAACTGGTGAAATTCATTGATAGTGGGGTTTTTTTTCATGCTTTTGAGATGTCCTGATTTGTTTACTGTCCTTCCTTGATTGTACCTCATGCACCGTCAAAGGTGAACCTGGAAGTATGGGTAGCGGGCGTGGAACAGTGCGACTGCTCAAGACGACCTAGCGACGAGCTGGCGTTCGGGACCGGCTTAAGTACGCCGCTGATAATGACTCGCTCTCCAACTCGTCTCTCCGCTCCTGCGCATAGACAAACCTAAGAACACACACACACACAGGGAGTGCTGAGACAGCAGCCCTGACAACTTTGCCATCATAATTTGTCTGTTTTCCAAACGTATTATTGTGTGTAAATCCTGCGTTAGTGTAAAGTGCTAGTCCGCATATTTGTTTGCCCATGTGTGATGTCAAATCAGTTTCTGCTCGCGTGTTATTTAGGCCAGTAAGCAAACGAATACTATTGATTAGACTGATGTGAGGGAGATTCTTTTTTGTGTTGAATAATTTTACTGAACACAGTCATTTATGTATCATGGGTTCCTGATTGTGTACATGCTAGATGCATGTGTTGGTGCTTTATGGTCCTCCCCATTTTACAATAAGTATTTTTCTGCCATCTTGTGGCATCCATATGAAATTGCAAACCCCTTTGAGGGAAGCGTCAATTAGTCGCAGATTTTCGCTATTCACGGCAGGACTGGGTCCCTAACCTCCAGGAATAGTGGAGCTTTGCAATATGGACAAAATTTAATATCCCGATATAGGTAGTTTTTTTATCCCTATAACGAAATATACCCAGATTTATTTTTCCTTAAAATTACATGAAATTAATGGCAATTTTATGTGATCTTTGCTCAGTTTTATTATAAAATGCATATTCTATATAGGTGGCACGAATGGCTAGAGTATCTGCCTCACAGTTGTGAGGTTGCGGGTTCAAATCCCGGCCCCGCCTGTGTGGAGTTGGCATGTTCTCCCCGTGCCTGCGTGGCTTTTCTCCGGGCACTCCGGTTTCCTCCCACAGCCCAAAAACATGCATGCGAAGTTAATTGACAACTCTAAATTTCCCGTAGGTGTGAATGTGAGTGCGAATGGTTGTTTGTTTGTATGTGCCCTGCGATTGGCTGGAACTGGCAACCAGTTGAAGAGTGTACCACGCCTCCTGCCCGATGATAGCTGGGATAGGGGTTCACCCAGTAGCAGCAAGGTAAATCTAACAATATGAACCAGAGAGGATTATACTGTACAATGGACGTTTTCTATTGTGTCGATTCTCTTTTGGAAAGTGTAACGGCAATAGTTTGTCTTCTTTTTAGGAAACAAATGACGCAGGCCTATGCAACAGTGACAGTTTGGCCAATCGGATTTATTATGCTATAAAAGCACAATGGCCTGAATAGTAATATACACAACAGTGTATTTGTTTTCGTTCAACTCTATTGTTATATCACACAGCTCTGACTGCACATACAGTATGAAGACCGAAGCATCGTGCTTGGCATTGATATTATAATACCGTGTCTGACTGTGACACGTCGCGGCGTGAATGCACTTCTGTGACTCGGGTGTCACGTGCGGACCACTATCCCAGCTCCGTACCGCCACAGCCCCCCACTCTCAAGAGCGCACGGTCCCTCTGAAGAAACAATACTGGCCTGCGATGAGGGATAACAGCGGCATTGTGCCACGGAGGGGAATTTAGAAGGAGAAGCATCGGCAGGTTTGGCACAACATCGCGTCCTCTGGCGATTGACGCCGGCCACGCACGAATACCTCCCAAATCAGCTGTGGGCCTCGCGCGCTCAAGCAAAGTGCTTCACTCGCTCGACTCATCACAGGAATCTCATCCCTCGGTAGCCATGGCGACAGCAGCTGCCGTCTGATTGTATGAAAAGTGACATAACTCGTTAAGGCAGCTGAACGGGTGTCGGACGGCACGTCCAGGTGACCGGGGGAGCAGGGCTGAGCGCACTTTTGTGCTCGGGGGCCATATTGGGCCGGGTCCCTCGTCGATGACGTAAAACAACAACAAAAAAAGTTCAACGCGAATGTAAAATATTGAAAATGGTTCCTTTGAATGATAAAAGAATACTACATTCCCGTTTCTATTTTGCTATGTATAATCCATCCATCCATTTTCTGTACCGCTTCTCCTCGCAAGCGTCGCGGGCGAGCCGGAGCCTATCGCATCCATCTTCGGGCGGGAGGCGGGGTACACCCAGAACTGGTCGCCAGCCAATCGCAGGGTTTCATTATGTATCGTGAATTAGCCAATTATTGAATAGAATAATGCAAATGTAAAATGTTCATTTGACTAATATTGTTGTATTTTTCTGGATGTGAAATTGTTTCATTTAATAATAAAATAACAATAATCCGTGCACATTTTTATTTTAGGGTCGCAGGGGTTCTGGTAGAAAATGCTCTATTTTATACTTTAAATTGTGTGGCATGTTATCTTATAAATTAAAGGCAATGTTAAAAACTATTGGTATTTGACTTCTTTGAAAGCTTTTTTAAATCATTGATGGAGGGGGGGGGGCCGTATAAAATCTTGCCTCGGGCACCACGTTGACGGCCCTGACGCGACCAGAGGTGTAGGCTCAGAAAATGTAATTTACTTGATAAGAACACTGAGTTGTCCATTCGCTGCATGACTTATATCTGAGTGTTTTGAAGGTTGTACTTCAACCTTCCTCGGTGGCCTCTTATTCCGACACGCCGGAGCCTGAATGCAGCCTTTATCCTTTTCTTAGTTACACAACACGCCCGTCTTCAAACAACCTTCTGTGGGTTTTAAACCCAGCTGCTCGTATCTTTACGGTTAGCTTTGGCACGATAAAGCGGCGGTGGGGACTTTCCTCGTTGTTCTGGAAAGCTCCCAAACAAACAAACGTCTCTTTTCTTCCCGGCCTCGTCGGCAGCTGTTGGCCATTTAGTGGCGGCTGGCGCGCTCAAAAATAGCCGAGCGCCGATCAGCAGCTCGCTTTGCGGACGTCATCGCCGTAGAGATGCCAGTTGGGACGGTCACCGACCACGCGGTTCCAACCGGGCAAGGGTGGGCGAACTAATGGCCTGGGGGACATACAACCCCAATTCCAATGAAGTTGGGATGTTTTGTTAAACATAAATAAAAACAGAATACAATGATTTGCAAATCATGTTCCACCTATGTTTAATTGAATACACTACAAAGACAAGATATTTAATGTTCAAACTGATAAACGGGATTGTTTTTAGCAAATAATCATGAACATAGAATTTTATGGCTGCAACACATTCCCAAAAAGCTGGGACAGGCTCATGTTTACCGCTGTTTTACATCACCTTTTCTTTTAACAACATTCAATAAACGTTTGGGAACTGAGGACACTAATTGTTGAAGCTTTGTAGGTGGAATTCTTTCCCATTCTTGCTCGATGTACAGCTTCAGCCGTTCAACAGTCCGGGGTCGCCGTTGTCGTATTTTACGCTTCATAACGCGCCACACATTTTCAATGGGAGACAGGTCTGGACTGCAGGCAGGCTAGTCTAGTACCCACACTCTTTTACTACGAAGCCACGCTGTTGTAACACGTGCAGAATGTGGTTTGGCATCGTCTTACTGAAATAAGCAGCGTCCATGAAAAAGACGTCGCTTGGATGGCAGCGTATGTTTCTCCAAATCCTGCATGTACCTTTCAGCACTAATGGTGCCTTCACAGATGTGTAAGTTACCCATGCCATTGGCACTAACGCAGCCCCATACCATCACAGATGCTGGCTTTTGAACTTGGCATCCATAACAGTCCGGATGGTTCTTTTCCTCTTTGGCCCGGAGGACACGACGGACACAATTTCCCAAAACAATTTGAAATGCGGACTCGTCGGACCGCAGAACACTTTTCCACTTTGCGTCGGTCCATCTTAGATGAGCTCGGGCCCAGAGAAGCCGGCGGCGTTTCTGGGTGTTGTCGATAAATGGCTTTTGCTTTGCATAGTAGAGTTTCAAGTTGCACTTACGGATGTAGCGCCGAACTGTATTTACTGACATTGGTTTTCTGAAGTGTTCCTGAGCCAATGTGATGATATCCTTTACACATCAATGTCGATTTTTGATGCAGTGCCGCCCGAGGGATCGAAGGTCACGGGCATTCAATGTCGGTTTTCGGCCTCGCCGCTTACATACAGTGATTTCTCCAGATTCTCTGAACCTTTTGATGATATTATGGACTGTAGATGATGAAATCCCTAAATTCCATAAAATTATATGTTGAGGAAAATTGTCCTTAAACTATTGGACTATTAACGCACTTGTTAACAAAGAGGTGAACCTCGCCCCATCTTTGCTTGTGAATGACTGAGCAATTCAGGGAAGCAATCCTGGCACCCACCTGTTCCCAATGAGCCTGTTCACCTGTGGGATGTTCCAAACACTTGTTGGATGAGCATTCCTCAACCCTAACCCTAACCCTATCAAATAAACAAAAACCTAAACCTGACCGCAAATCAAATAAACACATCAACAAATAACTAAACACAACAGAAAATCAAAAATCAAAACAGCAAATCAAAAACATAACAACAATTACCGAAACACAAGAGCAAATGAAAAATCACAGCAAATAAAAAACAAAACGAAATGAAGCTACCAGTCGGGGATAAGACTCATTGCTGATTGGACGAGAGGGACGACTTGATTGGACGACGCTGTCTGTGCGGCCCACACTCTTTTAAATGCGTTGTGAGCGTGCGCATACTTATTTGAACGTAGTGATTTAGTCCTGAGCATATCTGTCCACTATCACCTCGTCTGTATGTGGAACGGGAGCAAGCTGGGCTGTGCGGATGTACGTTAAGAAACCCAACTCCCCAATCCTCAAAAGAGGGCGCCAGCCACTGTGTTAGCGTCCCGGGCACTCGACTCCCAATATGTGACACGGTGGAAGCGTGGGTTTGAACCCCCGGTGCGGTCGACCGTGCAGCAAGTGTCGCCGTAGTTACGTGACCCAGACCTCAGCGCAGAGGCACAAAATCAGATGGGTTCCATATGTCCCGAGTCAAAATAATCTTTCATATTGGCAGGTACGTTTTAATCACCGGTAACTGTCATTTCAAAAACCATGAAGGACTAATGATCTTGAGGTGCTGGCTTTGTGCAGGATGACTGAGGTGATGAACTCTCTGGAGTCTGGCGCAGTGAGAGGTGACCAAGATGCCGTATCCTTCCAGAAGGGGACGTGAGCGGAGATGTTTATGTGCTTTTTCCGCCAGCTTTGGTGTTGAGTAAGTGAGTCACCGGAGCCATGAGTAAAACGTGACGCTCATTATGAAGCGCTGGTGTCTTTTCCAGCAGACACCATGTCCGATTATTAAGTTAAGGCAGTGGCGATATGGCCTTAAAATCAAATCTCAAGATTTTTTTTCACAAAAATCTGATTTCTTTTCATCAATTGTTCCCCATTGTTCATATAAAAGGCAAATACCAATGACATTATTCAATACAAGGTCTTTTCGTCCGGGTTTTTTTTTTTTCTCCTGTTACCAAACAAGATATTAGTTTTTTTTACTAACAAGTTCTTCCCCACTAATAACTTGCATCAACTTCCACAGAAATAGACAAGTTAAGTTTACTACTCCGCAATGACTTTTTGAGCTCGAAGTCAACAATTCACTAATCACCAGTTTTTGGGTGTTGTACCAACTCGCCCGTCTGCTGCCGTCGCTGCCGAAAGATAATCCGCCGGACTCTAATTTTCTGGCCGCGAAATGTCCAGAGGAGAGTACGAAAAAAGCGACGGGCCTCGCTGCCCAGATTGAGGATGAGCATAGCTGCTAGCCTCGCGTCGCTAGCTCCGGCTTGTCCGATCGCCGCTAGTCTTAAAGGATTCATACCAGCGGGACCACGGGACTGGCAAGGACCGAGGCGCTTAGTGAAGGCCCATTTTGGTGCCAACGAGAACTTTACTTTTCTATATCACACGCACCAACATTGTGGCAGCACCTAACATACAGTACATGTACAGTTGTGCTCATAAGTTGACATACCCTGGGAGAATTTATGATTTCTTGGCCATTTTTCAGAGAATATGAATGAGAACACAAAGCCTTTTCACTCATGAAGCCATTCATTATCAAACAACTGTGTTTCCTCTTTTGAAATCCTAATGACAACAGAAACTACACCAAAGTTTACATACCCCAGTTTTGAATCGCGTGTCGTGCCTCCTTTAACATCAATGACAGCTTGGAGTCTTTTGTGGTCGTTGTGGATGAGGCTCTTGATTTTCTCTGACGGTAGATGGCCTTCCCCTTCTTCTTAGCAAAAGGCCTCCAGTTCCTGTCAATTCTTGGGCTGTCTCGTATGAAGTGCACACTTGAGATCTCCCCAGAGTGGCTCAATGATATTGAGGTCAGGAGACTGAGATGGCCACTCCACAACCTTCACTTTATTCTGCTGTAGCCAATGACAGGTCGACTTGTCTTTGTGTTTTGGATCATTATCGTGTTGGAATATCCAAGTAGGTCCCTTGCGCAGCTTCCGGACTGATGAGTGCAAGTTTTTTTTGGATAACTTGCTGCATTGATCTTGGCATCAATTTGGAGCAAGTTTCCCGTGCCTTTGTAGCTCACACATCCACAAAACATCAGCAATCCACCTCCATGTTTGACAGTAGGAATGGTGTACCTTTCATCGTAGGCCTTGTTGACTCCTCTCCAAATGGAGCGTTGATGCTTGTGGCCAAAAGGTTCAATTTTGCTCTCATCGCTCCAAATGATTTTGTTCCAGAAGTTTTGAGGCTTGTCTCTTTGCTGATTGGCATTCTCGGTTCCTTGGATATCTTCTTCTCTCCCTTTCCTCTTTGATACAGTTCCATGAGCTTTTCCCGCAGATCTTTTGACAATTCTTTTGCTTTCTCCATGACTCAGAATCCAGAGATGTCAGTGCAAGGGTCTGTCAGGAGCCCAGAAACTCACTCAACCATTATACACACAGTGATTACAAGCAGACAGATGAGAGGTGTGGATGGTTACCTTTAGACGCCATTCAAACCCATTTGTGTCAACTTGTGTGCATGTTAGCAGTCCAAAGTCTCAAGGGGATGTCACCTTTTGATCAGGGTCATTTGTGTAGTTGCTGTTGTCATGATGATTTGAAAAGAGTAAAACACTGTTGTTTGATAATAAATGGCTTCACCCAAGCACTAACCATGAGTGAAAGAAAAGTTTTTGTGTTATCATTCATATTCTCTGAAAAATGGCCAAGAAATCATAGATTTAGCCAGGGTACATAAATTTATGAGCACAACTGTATGTCAAATGTGACAGCTGAGTTGCTGCATGTTGTTGATGGACTTTGTTTTTTGGCGTGGTTACAGCTGACAGTAACAGTTCATCGTCTCAATAAAGACAACTCGACTTTCATCACATTAGCGCAACCAATCGCGCAACCCGCAGCTGTTCGTGTAAGCAGTGCACATCAGCGAGGACGCACTTTGAAGTACAGAAAGCACTAAAACAAATAGAATTAAAACTAAACCGTCTTGGCAAATCAACTCAAATCACCCAGCCCTAGTTATGTTCAAACATAGCCGAGCTGAATACAAGTCAGCTTCTTATGAGATGCTACACGCTGTTAGAGGCTTTGCTAATCCAATTTTTACTGCATTGTTGTTCTCTCACGAGCTGTCACATGTTGTCGACCCCCCCTTAGCAATTTACCACCGCACCACCCTGCAGTCAACCTTACATAACCTTGCAGATATTCCCAGATTCCCATGAAAGGCATCCAAAGTTATCCAAGAGGCTTCCCTCCATCGTGGTGGAGCCGACGGATGGGCCGGAAGTGGAGAGCGGCGAGCTGCGATGGCCACCGGAACCCAGCTCACCGGATGCTCAAACCAAACCAGCTGGTGAGGAAGACTGCATCCTAACCTCATGGCGTTCCTAGGGGAAGGAGCAATGATCAAAATGCAATTGAAAGTCTTTTAAGGATGAGTGAAGACCAATACTTTAAGAAATTGAGACCAAATTGAGACAGAGACTTTAAGGGGTTGAGACTGCGTGAAGACCAAGCTTTTGTAGAGTTGAACCTGACTTAGCGTTTGACTGAAGACTTAATGACTAATGCCTGGATCAGACTATGCGGCTTCTGAGGACGTACGGCCTGCCACAGGAGCTGCTGAGGCAGTTCTACAAAGTGGTCATCGAATCGGTCCTGTGTTCTTCCATCACGGTCTGGTTTGGTGCTGCTACAAAAAAGGACAAACTCCGACTGCAACGGACAATCAAAACTGCTGAAAGGATTGTCGGTACCCCCCTATCCACCCTTGAGGACTTGCACACTGCCAGAACTAAGACAAGAGCGTGCAAAATCCTCTCAGACCCTCCGCATCCCGGTCACCGGCACTTCCGGCTCCTTCCCTCAGGTAGGCGCTACCGATCAATGCAAACTAGAACTAGCGGACATTCCAACAGCTTCTTCCCTCTTGTAATCAACTTCTTAAACACCTAACCTACAATTCCATTGCAACATGCTGCCATTTTTTTGTCTTTTTGTCTTGAGTTCGTTGTCACATTTCTGTCGGGCTGATTATACATTATTCGTGCAGTCACTGTCGTAGTCTCGCCACGCTGCTCTATTTGCATATCTGTTGTTGACCAATACTGGCCACTCATGCCAGAGTAGCATCTGCTCCATTTGCACACTGACTGAGGAGTATCTGCAACATTCGCACAATCGACATTGTCCCAGATGATCGCACTACTCGCTTGAAGTCTCGGCGCCCTTTGCACAATGCTCATTGCACCGGACTATTGCAATATTAGTCATTCGAACTGCTCTAAGTGCTAGAGGACTCTGCATCTTTTGCACAATTGTCAAAAAAAAAAAAAAATTAATAAATCATTAAAAAAAAATATTATAATAATGTACCGGCATTACCAGATAACTAGCAACCCTTTATTGCGACCGGATACACCCGTTAGAACAATGGATCGCGCCAATGTATTGAAAAAGAACAAAAAGAGGAAAAGCGTGGTGTCATCACCGATGCTTGGGAGTGGGCTGGCCATTCAAGAAGAGTTTGAGGTATGTTCACATACTTTTAATACAATACGGCTAGCAAGCAGGTAACATAATGTTATGTAGCCTAGCGACCTAGTGCTAGCACTAACGTTTATATGTAAACAAGCCGGCGTTCTGTCGAATCATGCTCTAAAGCTTCAGTAAACATTGGTTCGTGCGCGTGTATAAATGTTGACAACGGCGACCAAGTATGTTAACAACGGAAAGGATGGGAGGCGAAGCGCCGGTCACAATACACAGTCCTATTGGTCGACATCGAGGTGCGCTGTCTGAGAGTTGTCGTTGATATGTCATACTACAAGGAAGATATCGAAACAAATCTAACATGCTAGACTTTCATTTTGGCGTCGTAGGGCTATCGTTAGGCCGTTAGTTGGTCGTGGATTATGTTACGCGACAAGAAGTTTTGTCGTACCCAACAAAAAATGTCGGGCCCGATCTGGGGAATCGCCCACAATAGCTAATCGGCCCAATATCGGGGCTAAAATCCTGTAGTCTGATCTAGGCAAAAGACTGAGTGGTTTAGACTGAGTCAAGACCAAGACCCAGGCAGATTGAGTCCAAGTTTAAAACGAGATTTTGAGGAGTGGAGACCAAGTCAATACCAGGACAATGAAGGGTTGACAAGAAGTCAAAACCAAGACTTTGATGAATTCAGACCAAGTCAAGACCTAGATTCTGAGGTGTTGAGACCAATTCAAGAATTTTTAAGAGTTCAGACCGAGTCAAGACCACTTGATTGAGTCCGAGCCGAGACCAAGAATTAGAGACTTTGATAGCTTGAGACTAAATGAAGACCAGGAATTTCATGGGTTGAGACCAAGTCCACCCTAAGATGTGGCGGGTTGAGACCTAGACTTGGACAGATAGAGGCGGAGATGCGACCAAGACTTTAAAGAGGGTTGGGAGACCCAGTCATGACCAAGACTTGGTGGAAACTAACCAGGTTCACAAACCCAACTGCTTTAGGGGACTGAAAAATGCACAATAACCTAGTGTGTTGTTCTTCCAGATGGGGTTCGAGCTAGACCTGGTGAAGGAGCTTCAGGGGCAAAGGCGCAGACCTCCGACTGATGTCCCCCTACAGAAAAACTAAACCTCCACGGTAACAGTGACTTATTAGTCAACGTGGAGACGTGGGAGATGTCCAATAGAAGAGTACTTAGACACAACACACACACACACAAATAGCTTGTAGTGTCAACTAGAGTCGCTGAGGTGTGGAGATTTTCCGGTAAATTTCCAGAATTTTGGAAAGATTCCAAATTGAAAACTTTCCATGGTAATTTGGGGAAATTAACTGTGAATTGGGGGCATAAATGTAAAGATTTAGTTCATGCAATAGATACAGAAGCTCTCGTTGCCCACTCGCGAGGGCATGACAGTCCCGTAATCGCTTCATTTTATTTTCGGCATATTGGAAGCTCGCGCTGATATCTGATTTTGGCTCTCATCACAAAGCAAGTGACTGCTCGTAACTGGAAAAGCTTGTAAATAGGGGTACGTTCTTGTAAGTCAAGGTACCACTTGTATGAACTTTGGTTGTTTTAGTTAGGATTATGCTAAATCCCCTATCAAGAGCCATTCTTCAATTTTGCAGATTCCTGCTTTATTCCCATAAATTCCAGTTAATCCGGTATATGCGCAACCTACTTCAGCCAAACGGATCCAAACCAGTTCCGGTGAACAGTGAAGGGGGCCGGATCAAAGCAACCGTAGGAACTTTGAACGTCTACAATGTCTTTCTTTAACACAAGATGTCACCACAGCGCCAGTAAAGATGACAATATTCAATAATATAGATAACATATTTGTCTAAAAAAAATAATATTTATGTATTTCACTACAGTTTGATGACACCAGCCATAAAGAAAACAACATTTTAGCAAGTTCAGCTCGTCTTAAAAAAAAACACGTACTCAAACTGTATAGCGGATTCCCATGGAAAGTTTCCAACTTTGAAAATTCCTGAAATTTCGCAATTCTTGTGCCAAGGAAGGAAAAGTAGGAGTGACACATTAAGACCACCTTCAGGGCTTGGGGCCACCGTGTTGGTATCGAAAAATTGTCATATTTGTGGAAAACATTTTTATGTGACACTCCTCGCTAAGATACCACAAATAAATGAAAGGATAGATAACAAATGATGTTTGTCATTCTATTGTTCATGACACTCCAAACCAGCAGGTGGCAGCGCATTACCTTTAGCGTGCTTGTGTACCGCTTTTGTACAACAGAGAAGGAGATGCTAACTTCCTCAGCGCCACTTGAGCATTAGCCCCTCATTTGACATTTGTGTTCCACGTACGTTGGTAAGTTGAGTATATTTGAAGTTACAAGTACTACAAACTTGTTGTCACTTTGTTTACCTTTTAAAAATAAACGAAAGCAAATTGTTTTTTTCTTGTGCCTCACACCTGCCACACTAGTACTACAAGTGCAAGTACTACATGATGTAAATGATGTGAGGTGCTGATTGTTTTGCTGGTTTTGATATTTAATAGCTGCCATGTTTTAAAGTATTTGGTATATGAAGTATTTTGCTTAGAAAGAAGTGAAGTAAAATGATTGTACAAGAAATGTTGATTTTGTGACCTGAGACTAAGTTAGTACAGCATATATCCTGCAATGTGTGTTTTTTTTGTTTGTTTTTTTTTAAATTAAATTATGAATTAAAATATTGTTGTTTTCCCTACACATGGACTGTACGTACATGGTGTTATTTTAAGATCCGGAGTCATCAAGAGCCAAAATATACACAATCACCGTCTTTCATGATACATAATAACAATCATTTTTGGAGATCTATTCAAGTGAAAGTTCTTTCATGACACAGAATAAAATAATCGCTTTTGTTCAAGTGAAATGTCTTTTATGATATACTCTATATCAATACAACATTTGGTAGGCGTTTTGGAGAATTATACTTTTGCTTTGTCATATATACTATAAAACATATTTGCATAGTTTCCCCACTTTGTTTAAGATCATCAAACAAATCTAAATATAAGACAATATAACCCAAGTGAATTTAAAATGCTGTTTTTAAATGGTGATTTCATTCATCAAGGAAAAAAAAAAACTGTTAAAAGTAAAAAAGTACTGACCCGCTAAACCTAATAACTGGTTGGGCCATCCTCAGCAGCAACAACTGAAATATATATATTTTTTTCCTTAATAGATGGAATCACCATTTTAAAACCGCATTCTATGTTCACCTGGGTTATATTCGAATTTGAGAAAGGCGCCAATACTTTTTCACGGCACTGTGTGTGCGTGTAAACTGTTGCAGCATTTAGCTGCTTTTTTACATTTAAATCCTGAGAAGTTTCCCCCCGTTGTGTTTGTGCGTGTACTCAAACGCGGTGTTGCGTTGACAACAACAGCAAGCGTCCTCATCCTCATGTCCTCGTGCACTTTGGCGACTTGTCGAGGCTGATGAAAGGTCGCAATGCTGTCTTGCAATCCAGAGATGGATACTTCAGATTTGTTTTTCCTCTCCCATTCACGTCTGCTTCACTCTCTCTCTCTGGACATGACCTTTCCCAAGGACAAGTCGGCGGAGAGCGCTTGGTCAGAGCAAGCGAGGGTCACCCCTGGGAAGTTGGCGGGGGGCTGCGGGCACTGTCAATTACCTTGCAAATGTCACATGTTGTTTTTTTTGGGTGTGTTGGAGAAAGAAGGACGTGTCAAAAAATTGGAAGGAAACAGGAGAAGCGGCTCAGAAAATGGATGGATGGATGGATGGATGGATGTGTGCAAAAAGAGCTAGAGACAGTTTTACAAAAAACCCAGTGAAAGCATTATATTTATATTAGCAAAAGCAGGATACTGACGCAACAGTTGCGTCAATATGCTGCTTTTGCTGGGTTCTGTGTGAAAAGGCACAGGTGGCTAAATTTGGCATCTACTGCTCCGACGGTTCTGATATATACAGAAATGTAGCTGGTCTGTGTGTGAACGAGGCAAAAGATGTCATGTGCCGTTGAAGCATCAAAGACGGGAAACAAATGCAACATCTGCCCTTTTCGTTTCGTTGCGTCCCATTCATTGCTGTTCAATCGGGGCCACTTGTCAAGCGGCGTATTTAAAAGTAGCTTTTAAGCTCGCACGGCCGAGGTTTGATTAAGATGTCAAAGAGTGATGATGACGATGATGCCAAAGTGCGCTACGCCGCCACTTTCATCTCCCCTCGCCGCCGGCTTCAAACGACTCGTTCAAATGTTTTGTGTGCTCCGCTCGCCTCCATTGGCACCCTTTGCAGGACTGCAAACTGGATGGCTCGCTCTTGTTACGCTTTAATTAGTGACAAAGACAGTTTCTGGGTCAGTTTGACCCGGGACATGTTTCAGCATCCATAAGTGTCAGAAATGAAGAAAAATACTCACACCCTTTTGCTTTGTTAGGTTCTCACGAACAGCAACAATAATCCTGGGTCAAATTCATGGAACGGCAACAACATCTCAATACAAAATTGTTGAAGTTTGACGCTGAAAAACTTTCTGGAACTTTTGAGTGGGTCAATGTGACCCGCTATGTTCGTTTCTCAGAAACAGCAAAGTTCAGGGTCAGATTGACCGGGGGCATCTTTGGTTACTCGAAAGTGTCAGAAACTGCGAAAAAAATCCCAATACAGGATTGACACTGAAAAACCTTTTTTTTCCCCCATTAAATTTCTTAAACTTTTAAATGGGTCAATTGGACCCGCAGCATGACGTGAGGGTTAATGCCATTACTATTTCAATATATTTACTGTGATATATTTATTATATAATAACTATATTTAGTGCTGCCTCTGCGAGCGGTAACACATGGTTTATTTCTCGTTCTTAACTGCACAACGAAACATTTCAATCGATATTTAGTTCGAGGAGGATGATCGACAAATGTTTCACACAAGAAACGTTTTCAAAAACTTGCAAATATATGAAACCAAAAAACCACTGGGTGAATCTGATCCACAATGTCGGCCTAAATTGCATTCAATATCCGTGTTGAAGCAGAATATTTGGGTGGGTGCCACGCGTTTTACCAGGGGAGCAGCTATACATGTTGACACAAGCGCAGGCAAACTAACTCTGGCCGTGTCCTAGTTAAGAGGCTGCCCCCATTCCAAGGCTCCTTCGAATGCACACTTTTTGTCCAGTTTTTGTGGAGGGCGGATGATAAGTGATGTTTTGCTGCTGATGTTGGCGGCGGTGTGAGCGCTGATGTTTGCGTGGGTGCTGATTGTCGTGATGACGATGATGCAGAAGATGCCGTCTATGCGGACAGTGATGAAAATGATGTCGCCGTGATGATGCGAATTGCATTTTCCATGTTGCGTGTGACGGCGTTGATGATGAAGAATGTAAATTGCGATACAGATGGTGCCTGGATGAGGATTTTCTGCTGATACTGATGTTGTTATTGATATGAATGAGATGGCGTCGATGTTGCTATTTTACGTAGCTGTTGGTAGTGATACGGATGGCTTTCCCGTTGAAATTCACGATGATGGTTATGATGCAATTGACGACGTATGAGGTGATACTGATGTTGATGTCTATTCATGCTCATGCAAATGGTGATACGGTGAGATGGTGTTGATATTTACGTCGTGTTCACGGTGATGCTGATGGCTTCGATGTTGACATTTCTGTCTATGGTTAATATGATGCAAAGATGTTGTTTAAAACGATACGGCTGTTGATGTTGACATTTATGCTGATGCAAATGATGATACAGCGCTACGGTGTTGGATGTGAGTGTTGATGTGTAAATGGTACTGATGGTGATCTTGATATACGCGCTGATGCAAATAGTGATACGGGTGATATGGATGTCGATGTGTGTAATCATACAGATATTGACGTCACCGCAAATGGTTGATCTTTCTTAGATGCTGACGCAAGTCGTGATTGTGATTTCCCGCTGAGCAAACGGCCTCAAATGACTTTTTTCCCAGAAGATGAAGGGGCTCCGGTGTGCGGCAGGCTTGAGGTGACAAGCAGCTTTGTTGATGTTCATGTTCGTGCATAGGGTGATATTTATGTTTTTGTCGATATAAGCGTTGCTGTCATGGTGACTTTGTTGTTGATGTTCACGCAAATGGTCATGTGCATTATGAAATTTACATTGATTGGTGGTACGGATGACACTTACGTTGACGCAAGTGCTGGTTTTGAAGGCGAGGAGCGCGTTGCTCCGCGTGAAGTGCCGACCAGATTCCTCCAAGTGCCGGCGCATTTTAAAACTGCGAGGAGCCGTGAGCCGATGAGGAGGATGAGGAGGATGAAGAGCACTTAGCGTATGGACACCGGCCAGCCGGGCGGGAGCTCCGCCTCCTCTCCGCTTTTGAGTCGGACGCCCACGCTGAGCCTAAACCAGCAGGCAGGGAGCCCATCGCAGTATGAATACATTGTTCATCTTGTCTGTATTTTTGCTCCTGCATGAGGACACAAATGCAGCTAATGGCCCCGCTAATAATTGTTCATGAAACCTTCCCTGTTCATTATTAAAGATACTTCTACTTTACTACTAATTTGTCACAGCAGCAATATTTACACATACCGTGTATATTCCTCATTCACTGCCATTAACGTCTTTAGAAGTCAAATATCCATGTTAACTGAGACGGCTGGAAGTGAATTGAGTTTTCATAATGTAGCACAACCAGCAAAGTACAAGCAAAAAAGAGCAGCAGTGAGGAGAAATCAAAGGCCCTGTAAAGGGAAAATACTGTAAATGTCTTCTTAATGTGACAGACCACAGTGAAGAGTGATGTTAACAACCCTGCCAAATTTCAACGACAAAGAAAAGGTGTACACAGTACGCGGCAGTGAATATGCAAAAATCGGTCAATAATTGACACCCATTACAATTGCATTTCAAAAAATACAATTATTATTATTTAAGAAGCAGGGATAGAGAGCGTTTTCGGGGGTTGGACCCCCTTTTTTTTTTTTTTTAAATGGGGGCAAAAATGCTACATTCAATTCTACACAGGTGAGGCCAGATTTGAACCCACAACCTCAGAACTGTGAGGCGGATGTGCTAACCAGTCGACCTCTGTGCCGCCCTATATAATAATAATAATGACGTATATTCTCATTTTTGTGAATTAATTTGCTTTTTACCTGGCCACAGATGCTAACGTTGTATTGAGCCTTCAGGGCCACCGTAAAAATAACATGTTATACCATATCATGATTCATTCATAATATTTAATGAATCCATTTTACAATGTTTGACTTTTCATGAATAAATTTGACCCTTGAACTCTGCCATGGTGTTGGTCATTCTGGGACACCGTAGGAATACTAAATATGTCATATTTAAATACGATAACATAGGTTTTATGATATTTTGTGTTTTCATGATTGAATTTGAGCATTTAACATCGTACTGACTAGTAAGTCCTGGTCTTCGTGAGTTGTGGTCTCGGGGAAGTCTTGGTCTTGAGCACAACACTAGTATTGAGCCTTCCGGGCCACCGTCGATGTGTGTAGAAATATAGATTATGCATGGCATACAAATACATACGTAACAACCACAACAGCATTTGTGTGAATAATTTCTAACACCCAAGGTACATTTTGGCTCTTTTGGGTACTCAAAGACACTTTACGGAAAATGTTTACAATTGAATAAGGTAAATAAAAGACAATTGCGCTGCATCCATATTTGTATATGTCAAAAAGTTGAACGATGAAAGCAATGTTTCACGGAGGAGGAGAGTGTGACGATGTTTTGCTGAAGAGGAGGTGTGTGCGTGTGTCTGTAAGTGTGTATACTGGTGTGTGTGTGTGTGTGTGTGTGTGTGTGTGTGTGTGTGTGTGTGTGTGCAGCTCTGACAGGCCGTCTCTCATCTGGGATACTCGCTCAGTCATGAGTGGGGCGATCGAGGCGGAGCCTGTGCGTGTGTGCGTGTATATGTGTGTGTGTTTGTGTGTGTGTGTGTGTTTGTGTGTGTGTGTGTGTGTGTTTGTGAGGGTTATTTTGGGAAACACAGAGGAGGAAGCACTTCCATCCAGGCCCCAGCTCAACCAATCACAACCTCCACTGGCTTGCCCCCGCCTGACAGCCCTCCCCACAAACCCTCAAAATCCTCAAACTGGCCTTTTCATTTATACAACCTCAATTAGCCTCAGTGGGGAGAAGAAAGACCAAATCCTTTGAAAGGACATATTCACTCCTTTATGTATGTGTGTGTGTGTGTGTGTGTGGGGGGGGGGCTCTCTATATATTACATCTTAGACTGTCTTTAATGTCTCATCCACTATCAAGCTTGTGAAGGAAGTCGCCCGTGACTGGTCATATTTGATCTCTGTTACTAACCGAAACAGCAGCACCCACCGATTAAACCCACCCAAACAATAGAAGTGCAAGTAATGTGCATGTTCTAAACGGGGGCCAACGCTTGTCTATCTATACATCGTAAGATGGATGTTATTTATCCTTTTCATCTCAAAATAGATGTATTATAATATGTCATTTTCATGATTGAATTATTCAAGGTGGCCCTACCGCACTCTATTGAAAATACAGTTCTTTTTCTGCTAATTTGTGCACCTATCGTTAGTTTAACTCACCAAACGTTACATGGAGACCAGGTTCTCAGCTAACTATTTCGGCTAATGTTAGCCCTGTTCAATGAACTAATGGAGCTAAAGCGAGTAAAACACAAAACGGAGCCGCTGTGAGTGTAAGTAGCTGAAAGTAAGATAAAAGTAATGTTTTCAGCTAGCGAGTTGACCTAATGTTTTTTAGCTAATGAACCAAATAGAGTCGCTTTGCTACCTTTTGCAGCTTTTTAAAGTTTAAGTAGTGAAAAGTAATAAGGAGACCATCTTTTCAGCCATTGTTAGCAGGCTTATGCTATTTCAATAGCCAAAGTAAAACAGCAAGATTATGTGACGTCTTATTGCGCTACAGTTAGTTCAATTAACCAAAGAAAGCCCGTCTTTTCAGCTAATGTTAGCACCTTTATGTTCTTTGTTCGAGCCAATGTTGCTGTAGTTAGCGTAATTTTGGTGTTTCTCGGCTCGGCTATTACTTTACCCTTACCTCGTTGACTTCTGATTACTTTTCATGCTATTATTAGCTTAATTAGCCAAAAGTAAGACCATCTTTTCAGCTAACGTTGGTGACTTTATGTAACTTTCAGGAAGCTAATGTTGCTATGTTAGCCTAATTAGGCGTTTTTCAGCTAATAGCGTAACAAGCTCATCATGCTGTTGTTAACTTAATTAACAACATATAAACGAAGAGTCCATTTTGTGGTCGTTGTACAGAATAAACTGCCGTGTAGAAGAAAACGTCCGCCGCCGTTGTGCCCGTGACGGACTGAATAACGAGCTGCAGCATCTGAGCGAGCGTGACAAATAATAATCAAATAAATAACAAATAATTTGCAGTGACAGCTCGCATGTACCTGAGGCGAGACCCAGTGCGGATATTTTAGTCATAGAACACACCCACACATTAAAATACTCAAGCGTGTATAATATCATCCCGGCAGTCTGTGAGCACAATGTGGATGATTATGATTATGAAGAGGACAATGGCTTGTTATCTTGTCTCTCATCTTTTTTCATTTCCCGTCTGCGGCGTGATTGACACTTGGCGCGGCGAGGGTCACTCGAGCGAGACCTCCTCTTTGTCGCCTCCTCGGCTCATCTTCGCACTTCATGATGATGATGATGATGATGATGATGTCTTCTTCTTCTAGAGCGGAACGTCCAAAAATATAATTTCCCCCACTGGAAAGTAATGGAGGCTACAAGTTGTTGTTGTTTTTTGTTTTGTTTGTTTTCTACTCCCAGTTGAAGTTTACTGTCAAACTAAACATAAGACAGAGAGAATTACATGTTGCGTTTTTGGAAAAAAAACACAAAGCTCTGCTTTTCGATAAGTCTGTTTAGCTTAATGCTAACAAAGAATGTAAAAGGCCATCCATCCATCCATCCATCCATTTGCTGAGCCGCTTCTCCTCACTAGGGTCGCGGGCGTGCTGGAGCCTATCCCAGCTGTCATCGGGCATGAGGCGGGGTACACCCTGAACTGGTTGCCAGCCAATCGCAGGGCATGTAAAAGGCCATAGATGGGCTAATGAATAGCATCTGTTTCGCAGTGTGATAACCCTATAAGAGACGGATATTTCAACACAAACTGTGGTGGAACAAATTTAGACAGATAATAGAACAATACTCACAGGGATATATTAAATTATTATATAAAACACATTTTAAACTTTATCAATATGAATTTCACCACAAACAAGGTACCAGGAGTTAAAAGATGACAACCAATTAACAGGAATTACATTACAAAATTAGAGTAATTGAAAATATATCAATGTAAGTAAAGAAACAAACAAATGTAAACAATAACCGAGGTGGAAAAGGGCTAGAAAATAAAAAAGTAAATAGAAATAAAACATTTTAAATATGCCAGTCTGTATTATAATTATTATAATTGCTCAATATTTAGTAAATAATTGTAATATTATAAAATACTGAAGTATCTTGGGCTTGACGAGTTCGTTTTAATTAAATATTGTATTATACTTTGAAAAAGAACTTTCACATTGTAAAACATTTTTTGCATGTGAGAATTCTTGTTTATATATATATATATATATATATATTATAATTGTGAAAATAGTGTATTCTACCGTATTAGTTCGGTTTTTTTAAGTGTCTTGCTTTTGGTTTTTTTGTTTCGTCTGGGACGTCATCGTAGACCTGTACAGTGCACACAGTTCCCTCTAGTGGACACAATAGATACGACATCCCGTCAATGACGCTTTGCCCTGACTCAAGTGACGTTCAAAAGCAAGAGTTCTTTTGGAAGTCTGCGTGACCTGAATCACCTCTGCCCTGAAAACAATTATATGTTACTGTATTTTACTATATTATCTCTATTAACGCTTGCTCTAAACAGAGTAAGCGGTTCTATTTGATTAGCGAACTCCCTAAAACGCTTAAGTGAGTTATGACCTTGAGATTTCCGGGGGTACGTGAGGGCAGCACAGCCGCTCGCTTTTTAACGCTACATTCCACCTGAGGGGAAAAGGGCAGGAAAAAAAGTCTCGAAACGCCAATTGGATATAAATCAAAGTACTATAGAGTGACTTTTACACGGTGTGTGTGTGCGCGCGCGCGTGTGTGTAATAATTAACAGGAGGAACGAAGGTGTCCGTTGGCAGTTCTTTGGCACTCTTTCCATTGTCATTCCTGGGTTTTTTTTCCTTCCTTTCTTTCTTTCTTTCTTTCGTTTTTCTTTTCAACTGTTGGATGCGTTGTGATTCGACACGTTGACAAATGAAAGCAAGCAAGAAAGCGAGTTGTTGTGCTACCTGACGAGCAGGTAAGCACTTTCGCCGCACACCAAGGTCAGAAATTTCGTTCGAATTGTTGAAACCAACATTTGCTTCGTTTTCAGTTATTTAGCGTCACTTTATGACCGTTAAAGCTCTTGTGATCAGGTGGTGGTTACACTGCCTTATTTTAAACCATTACTTTGTGTTTGTTGAGGAAATAAAAGACATTTTGTACAAATCATAAACTTGAATACTGAAATTATGTTTCGGAAAAGGCTCCTATGTTGTGTTTTTTATTATTATCATCATCATTGTTTGCAGAGTCAAGTTTTTTTTTTTTTTTTTTTTTTTTTTTGCACCTTAAACTCTCAACAAAATAGTTTACTCATTTAATTGAATTGACGTGAAAAAAAATGTCTTTGTTCCCTCTGTCTTTTTGCTTTCTAAAAAAAACAATATAAAAGTATTTTTTAAAATGTATGCATAAAATAGTATATAATACTTAACAAATGTCAAATAATGTAGTAATGTCTCTCTCTCTCTCTCTCTCTCTCTCTCTCTATATATATATATATATATGCTATGTGCTATACCAAATTTAACAAAAAAATATAGAAAAGGGTAAATAAATCATAATACGATTTTTAGTATCTACTCAAAAATTCTGAAAAAATAAAAACATCACTTGCCATAAACATAATAAAATTAATGTATTAATTATTCATCTAAATCGTTTTATATTTAATACAATACATATATATATTATAATTTAATAAAATCCAACTGTTGTATATAATATCACCGCCATCTATGATTCAATATATTATTATTTACCATGCAAGACTGAGACTTCTGTCGCATTCGTTTTAATGGAAGAAACTTGATGAATTAAAATGACGTAATATATTTTTCATTCGCCCTGCGATTGGCTGGCAACCAGTTCATCCTACCCGATGACAGCTGGGATAGGCTCCAGCACGCCCGCGACCCTAGTGAGGAGAAGCGGCTCAGAAAATGGATGGATGGATGGATATTTTTCATTCGTTGAATGAAACTTTCACATTGATGACATTGACATTTTTCAATGGACTTGCGCTGATTATGTGCGCCCACCGACGTTTCCGTGGCAACCGTACAAATGCGTCAGCCATGTTGTGTGTAAACACACACACACAAAAAGACGACCTTTACCAGTGTTTGGAAAATGCTAATAGTGAGTTAAGCTTGGAGTAATTCCACATGAAATGAAGCTTGAGTACACTGAAGCTAGCCACCAGCAAAATGTAGCAAGCTAACCTACAATTCATCTTCAGATTTGTTTGGGGCGTCTTGGATGTTGAGAGGAGCTTCATTTTGAGTGTACGGTGGACCCCCGCTATTCGCGAGGGAGATGGAAAAGAAATGTTGAAAACAAAAATGAAAAATACAAAATCTGCGGATGCTCAACCGTGAGTGTGCGGGCTCCGCTGTATAAATAACTTGACAGTTATGATTGTTTTAGTCTTAACGCACACCCTCAACATTTTGAATCTGTCATGATCGTTTCAAGTGCGCTCCTCCTGCCTTCGCAAGCAATGGACTATTCCGTCTTCTGACTGCACGTTTGCAGACTTCGTTTATTCGGAAAGAAGGTAGCAAAACAAACTTGTTGGCGCGTTATGAGGAAAAGGTGGCAGAGTTTTCCCACTGGAGTGGAGAAGAGAAGACAGAGGTGGTTAGTAACACGTTACAATCACTGCGATACATTTATTTAGAGGGCCTACGTTTTGGCAATTTCGACCTCCATAGAAACAACAACACATTTGAGTGTCCAGAAAAGGCCCCTCTGACAGCTACTTGTGTTTGACCCAGTTTGGTGTCCATATTTGGTAAGAGCGCCTCTGATCGGTGTTTGTTATGTCGACAGCGCTGGCTCAGGAGCGCAGAGGTGGGCGGAGATCTTGGCCAGTGGCGGGGATAAGCTGGAGAAATTCCAGTGAGCTGATTTCGGGCCTCTCGGCACAAAAACGTCTGCAACTCAGGAATGCGTGGACCGTTTGAATTCATATTTCACATGTTTACTGAGGAACCATAGAGACAATATTACATTCCAAATAATAGAAAAAGTTGGTTAGGTAAAATATGGCACCTTTAAGTCACTTTTGGGATAAATTGTACTTGTCAGAGTAGTTTTAATGCAACGTACTTTGGACTTTTCCTTGCATATTTTTGTTAAGAAACACTACTTTTATTGAGCTACAGTCTGCTGGCTACTTTTTGTTTAGTTTTGAATCTATGGATTATTGCTCGCGCAATCTTTTTGTCTTGGTTTGTAAGAGAGACATCTGGCTTAGGCTCTGTCAAAGGACTGGGTTCCACCAATCCAACATAAGCCCTATTGACCTTTCACCAATCAGATGGAGCCAGGCAGTCACATGACCTTAGAGCGAGTCTCGACCGCACAGCCTAAAAGTGTCCACATTTCAGCCTACGAGAACTCCACTTCAAACTTGAAGAAAGTTCATTTAAGACCATTCTGTGTGGCTGAGTTTGCTGTAATTTCTGGGATTTCATGTATCTTTTTTTAGCTAAAGTCATATTGTTGGACAATATCTAAATTTGCACATTTCTATTTGCACATTATATTCTAAGGTCATAATACTCTTCCTTAAATACAATTTTTGGCTCCTCTACTCACCGTGCTTGCAGCTCACTGTTGACGCGACGCGCACATGCCCCAAGTAATGGATACCAGCACACAAATCCAGCACGATGACGAGGAAACCACCAAGAAGACTTCGGGGGTGCTGGAGACTTTCCGAAATAGTATCCGACTGGTGGCCCAGAAAAGTCCGCTCACGCCGGGGTCCAGAGGGTCCAAGAACCAGTCACCATCGACGCCATCCAAAGCTCCACATTCTCCTGGTGAGTACAAAGATACGAGTCATTGCAGTTGCATTTGCACAAAAACCCCATACTCCCGAAGCACCCCCCACAGGACTCCCCGAGGGACACGGTCGAACGCCTACTCCAAGTCCACAAAACACATGTAGACCGGTTGGGCGAACTCCCACGCGCTGTCGAGGACCCTGCCGAGGGTGTAGAGCTGGTCCACTGTTCCACGGCCAGGACGAAAACCACACTGCTCCTCCTGAATTTGAGATTCGACTTCCCGACGGACCCTCCTGTCCAGCGCCCCTGAATAGACCTTACCAGGGAGGCTGAGGAGTGTGATCCCCCTGTAGTTGGAACACACCCTCCGGTCTCCCTTCTTAAAAAGGGGGACCACCACCCCAGTCTGCCAATCCAGAGGCACTGTGCCCGATGTCCACGCGATGTTGCAGAGCCGTGTCAACCAGGCCAGCCCCACAACATCCAGAGCCTTGAGGAACTCCGGGCGAATCTCATCCCCCCCCCCCGGGGCCCTGCCACCGAGGAGCTTTTTCACCACCTCGTGACCTCAACCCCAGAGATAGGAGAGCCCGCCTCAGAGAAGCCAGACTCTCCTCCCTCATGGGAAGGCGTGTTGGTGGAATTGAGGAGGGCTTCGAAGTATTCTCCCCACCGACTCACAACGTCCCGAGTTGAGGTCAGCAGCGCCCCATCCCCACTATACACAGTGTTGATAGTGCACTGCTTTCCTCTCCTGAGACGTCGGATGGTAGACCAGAATTTCCTCGAAGCCGTCCAGAAGTCGTTCTCCATGGCCTCACCGAACTCCTCCCATGCCCGAGTTTTTGCTTCAGCGACCACCAAAGCTGAATTCCGCTTGGCCAGCCGGTACCCATCAGCTGCCTCAGGAGTCCCACAGGCCAAAAAGGCCCGATAGGACTCCTTCTTCAGCTTGACGGCATCCCTCACCGTTGGTGTCCACCAACGGGTTCGGGGATTGCCGCCACGACAGGCACCGACCACCTTACGGCCACAGGTCCGGTCAGCAATGGAGGCGCGGAACACGGTCCACTCGGACTCGATGTCCCCCGCCTCCCCCGGAACGTGAGCAAAGTTCTGTCGGAGGTGGGAGTTGAAACTCCTTCTGACAGGGATTCTGCCAGATGTTCCCAGCAGACCCTCACAATACGTATGGGCCTGCCAGGTCGGACCGCCATCTTCCCCCACCATCGGAGCCAACTCACCACCAGGTGGTGATCAGTTGACAGCTCCGCCCCTCTCTTCACCCGAGTGTCGAGACATGTGGCTGCAAGTCCGATGACACGACCGCAAGGTCGATCATCGAACTGCGACCTAGGGTGTCCTGGTGCCAAGTGCACGTGTGGACACCCTTATGCTTGAACATGGTGTTCGTTATGGACAATCCGCGACAAGCACAGAAGTCCAATAACAGAACACCGCTCGGGTTCTGATCGGGGGGGCCGTTCCTCCCAATCACGCCCTTCCAGGTCTCACTGTCATTGCCCACGTGAGCATTGAAGTCCCCCAGAAGAACGATGGAGTCCCCAGCGGGAGCGCTCTCCAGCACCCCCTCCAAGGACTCCAAAAAGGGTGGGTACTCTGAACTGCTGTTTGGCGCATAGGCACAAACAACAGTCAGGACCCGTCCCCCCACCCGAAGGCGGAGGGAGGCTACCCTCTCGTCCACCGGGATGAACCCCGGTTAATCCCTCCACTGATATCTTTCTTTGCTTTCTTTTTGAGTTAGACTTTTTATTAGTCAGAAAGTGTTCCCATATCATAAGATTTGCTCCCCTGTCTTTTTGGTTTCCTGCTTTTCTTTGTCACTGAAGGCAATCTGAGCCTTTTTCATCCACGCATTCCCGAGCAAGTCGCCTGACGGTCGCTTTCTCGTTGTCTCGTCAGGCGTCACGTCGCCGCTGAGGAGCGTGGCGGTGCTCTTCCACACCAAAGACCACGACGACGAGTCGCAGAAAGGCCGACCCGTGATGCGTTCGAGGACAGGTGATGAAAAAAAACAAATGGGGCAATATTATAGAAAATTGACTTTTTAATACGGCAGCACGATGTGCTAGTGGCCTCGCAGTTCTGAGGTTCTGTGTTCGAGACTCAAGCCTTCCTGTGTGGAGGTTTGAATTAGCTTAACGCAAGACTCCAAAACCAGTCCATTTTTTTCTCTTTCCGTCTTCCTCCTCCCCTCAGAACCAAACATGGCTCGACTGGACTCTCTCCTGAAGAAAGGCGCGTCCATTCGTCGCAGCCTGAGGTTCAGCTCCAAGAAGGACAAACCACAGGACGCCTTCCTCGCCGTCCGGGATGAGGCCGAGGAGGAGGGCGAGGACGGGGAGGAGGGCGAGGACGGGGAGGAGGGGGAAGCCTGGGAGGAGATGGAGGAAACGTACACGCTGCCGGAATTGCCGCACATCCCTCTGTCGGGTAAGATTGCGACACAACGCCGTGTTCGAGGCCAATGGGAAATATCGCTATCGCAAGAATCCTCGAAGAATCATAAGGAGGTCAAGACGCCAATGTTGTTTTTCACACACAACGCTGTGAACATCTGGCATTGAGTCACACGTGCCTATCACTTAAAAACCATGAAAAAGATCGGGCATTTCTTTGCCTGTCTTTCACACGCAACCCAGCAACCATCGCGCATTTATTTCACACAGAGGTTCCAACATTTATATGTCTGCGTCTTTCTCACGGCACCCAGCAAAGTCATGTCTGTGTGTGGTTTTTTTTTTTCTTTCAGAAAGACATGCGTTCCGTCCTCCGTCCTGCATGTCTGCTTTCTTTGTGTTTTGAAAACATTCGTCCCGATTGCCGTCTCCAAAATGTGCCGACAACAACGTTTTTGTTGCTGTTTCGCTTCCGTCGATGTGCTTTAACTTTTGAAGGTTATTGCATCAGCCTGCATTCTGATCAATGATGATGTCATAAATTGCTGTAATGTGCAATCCGGATTAATCTGGATCTGATCCAGATTACACATTTGGAAGCACTTCCAATCAAATCAACGCAACACACACAGTATGTTTCTGTCAAATGTCTTGGGATTGGTTCAGTCTTTTGTTTATGTAAAATCTTATTACATCAGCAAATCTGGATCAGATCCTTTGGTTTGACATGACAGCATGTGATCCTGTGAACATACTTCAAATTTGTTTATGTAGGATCTTGTCACATCGGCTAATCTGGATCGGATGCCGATTTAACTTTTGCTTTGACATGACATCTTGTGGCCCCGCATACACACTTGCACATTTGGTTCAAATCAGAATCAGAAAGGTTTTTCGCAGGTTATAACCCCAAATGATGCGGATAGGTGAACCTTCAACTCCTTGGTGGAGGTAACAGAATGTTTGTTTGTAGTGATGCAGCTCAACAAACTGATGGAGCTGATCTTGTAATATACAACCAAAGTCACAGCCTTCAAGTCGTTGGAGGAGGTAACCGGCCTGTGCCCGTTTGCAGTGATGCAGATCAACAAGCTGATCGAGATGGAGGTCCTGGAGGAGGCGCACCTCCACCTTCTGGCTCTGCGGGCGGAGTTCCAGCGGGAGCGTCTGCGCCTCGCCCAGGAGGACTCGCCCGTGGAGCTGGCCAAGAAGGAGAAGGACCTGATTCTCCTCTACGCCGACCTGCGCCTGAAGATGGCTTCCATCGTGCGCACCTCCGTCTCTTTACCCGCCAGGAACGAGGGCCTCCTGGTCCACGTGGCCCGCATCGTCCAGGAGGAGGACAAGCGGGCCCGGGAACCCGGCGGTCTCCAGGGGAGCTGGATGGACGCGTGGAGGGAGGCCGTGGATCGGGGCACCCGGGACAAGGTGGAGGGCGTCCACCTGGAGCCCAGCAACGACAGGTAGGACGTCCGCCGGGGCGCATGACTTGACTCCAGTCAGATGCGAGTCACCAATTAGAAAAAAAATAAATACAAATGTTGGTTTTTGGGAGGCTGGAACGAATTCATGTTGTTACAAGCTCGCTCATGGAATAAATTTGCCCGTTTCAGAGGCGATCCTAATGCGCTAACGCTAATGATCAGAGTTGACGGGAAGCTAACGTTAGCCCGTACTCGAGCCGTGAATTGTTTTTCGTCTCCCTTCTAACCGAACTACTTTTTAACCACTCCTCCTTTTTGTCTAAAAAAACATCCAGATCCTTTGATCTTGAGGCGACATAATGCCGCACGTCTCCCGCAGAGTGAGGAGAGAGGCGGAGTTTTACCACACTTGTCAGAGGGTTTAACAGATAAATATAGATAAAATAACAGACAACGTGGGGACAGACCAATAGTATTGATTTGTGAAAAAATGTCAAATTGACCATATTTGGACGTACAGAGATATAGTGGACGGGGAGAGGGGCCGGGCTGAAACGCAAATGGGGAAAATCCGCAAATAATAGACACCCACTATAATCCGATTGGAAAAAATATATATATATTTTTTTTTTTAAGCTAAAAACATTCTTGAATAAACTTGGTGAAACCACCAATAAGCATTTTTGGGGTTGGTTCCCCCCCCCAAAAAAAGAACCCAAAAAAATTGAAAAAAAAAAAATGCAAACTAACTAACAAACAAAAAACGTTGACTGGTGAGTCCGCGGGTGCTGAAGCGCGAGTATGCGGGGGTCCGCTATACGCAGTATATGTAAGCGCATCATATGGAAATGTTATTTCATTGGCTGTTGTCGTTCATTGAACTTTTACAGGTGTAAATATTCTTTGTGTGTGTCGTGATCAAGACTGTATAAATGTTTGTTGATTTTGTATATGATCGCATATGATGGTGATGTGACCTCCCGCCACCCCCTGTGCCAGTAACGCCTCGTGGCTGGCGGTCCACCTGGGCCTCCTGGGCAAGGCGTTGCTGGAGGATCTGGAGAAGGTGAAGAACGAGCTGCGGCGGTCCTACCCGCCCAGCTTCCGGGTCTTCGCCACTTACGTGCGCAGCTACCACGCCGCCGTCGGTCGGCACCTGCGCACGCTGGAGGGCCGCGCCACGCGGCTCAAGGACCTCTACGCCCTGCTGGACTGGATCGTACACCGCTACCGCGGGTCAGTGAACGCCATTGGCCCCGTGTGGTGAAGTCCGCTGCCGCCATCCGGTGGAAAATATTTGCTTGTATCTCAGTGCTTTGGTGCCATCTTGTGGCAGCCTGGTGCCAAGAAACTATGTTGAAGTGAATTTGGGACCAATTTAGACAAAAGTAGTGCTTTACTACCATCTTGTGCCATCTTAGTGCAAAAGAACTATGTTGAAATGAGTTGCGTTTTTTTTTTTTTTTTTTTTCAACACTTTTAGGATGGGCATGAATTACAGGTACAGTCAATTTTGGCTATCGGCGGCACGTTCGCTAGTCTAGTCATAATAGAATCGGAATCTTCTTAAAACCTTTTTCATCACTTAGAATAAGTGCGTATTTATGTAGGTATTATTACAAATACATCAAATGGGCTCCGGGCTCAGAGCGCCGAGTCCGCTCGGAACGCCGTTTGGAAAAAAGGCGGAAAATAAACCGACGCGATCTCCGAACTTGTTCAACATTCCCGACCTCTGCTTGTAAATTCATTGTGCGTGCTCGATTGCCAATTGTGTTGCTCATCAGCGAGAGGATCATGGGCAGCGCCGCCCTCGAGCCCGACATGAGCGCGGCCGACGCCGACCTGCGCGTGGACGACGACTTCCTGCGGAGGCTCAGAACCAAGTTCTGCAACACTGCCAAGGTGACCGCGCGCTGCAGCCAAGTGACGGAATTCGCGGATCGTCGAACTAATCCACAAATCTTCTCTTTTCCTTTTTTTCAACTGTCCCAGGAGGACCTGAGAGCGTCTCTGGACCGCCTGCTGGAGCTGGAGAACGAGGAGATGTGGAGCGTCGGGAAGCGTCCCGACACGGACGCCGACCGCTTGTTCACCTCCGTCTTCCACGTGGACATCTGCACGGTCAGACACCGACAAGCGACTCTTGGGCGTCGACATTACCGGACAGTTGCAGCAACAGACTCTGGCGCGTGTGTGTTGGCGCGCGTGTGTGCGAACAGAAAGTGAGAGGAAACGCGGTCAACGCCGCGCACGTCGACGGCGAGCTGGAACGAGACGTGATCGCTTCGTGCCTGGGAGAGCTGAAGGATTTCCCCAAGAGGTTGAGTTCTTTCGTCACGCTCGCCGCGAACCGAGTCGAAGCGGAATTCGATTTTTTTTCGGGAGAAAAGGCGACGTGGCTCGCTAGCAACGCAACTGCTGCGGAAAGTGTCGCCGCGCCATCTTCACGCGAAAGATACGCAAATCTGTAGTTCATCCATCAGAATATTTAATTTCAAATTTGATTGCTTTGAAACATCTTTTAATTCATTTCAATGAATGCGTTATTATTTCTTCTTTTCAGTGTTATATTTTTAGTTCAATGAGGAGGTGATCCTTATTTCTTTTCTTCTTATATTTCTTTGGGGATTTGCGTGAGCGATGCATTTTCAATGCATTGTATTATATTCTATTTTTAATTCATTAATTTTCCTACGTATCATATAATTTAAAAAAACATGTTGTTTTCAACCCTTAATTGTAGTATTTGTTTTTGTTTTTTTACCGTTATTCATTTTTGTAGTTCAAGGGCTCCTGACCTCATCCTTCAGTATTTTGCGATCGTTTTTACGCAATTTTTCATTGTTTTATTTACGGGAACGATGTTGTGCAGGTTCGACAGCGAGTTCCGTCGCCGCTGCTCGTCGGCGCGGGCCGACGATCCGCTGTGGAGCGAGTACCGCGTCACCTACGTCAACTGCTTCAGCGCCTTACGGTACGTCACGGACGCCATTTTTCAATAAGTGTGTCTTTTAAATTCATTTTACTACAAATGTCCTTTGCAGTACCTCCCAGTTTCAGTTGCATTTTCTTTTAGTTGAAGGAGGAGGTGAAAGTCAATTAAAGTCAACGCGTTTTTGCAATAAACTGGGTTGTTAGTCTTCAAAATGTTTCAAATGGAAAGTTGTAATATTTTCATATTCCTCCTAAAGCATGTTTGTGACATGAGGCCATTTTCATTTGTATGTCTTTTTTCATGAATTTTAAGAAATTGCAGTTTTTGTCACTCTTCCACAAGTGGGGTCACTTTTGTTTGACCTTTCTGTCATTTTGGTGAAGTTGCTCTCTTTTGTTGAAACAAAAGAGTCATTTCATTTTTGACGTGTACATATTTGACTTTTCCTTGCCATTTGAGCACTTAATCCATCAGGTTTGCGCGTCCCCCCCCCCGTCTGGAGGTCGAAGATGGGGGGGGGGGGACGTGCAAAAAAGCGTTTTCCACCTTGCCCACCTTGCGTCCCCCTTTCATGTCTTGTTTGAGCGGTAAACAACACGCACACCAACGAAAAGTGTTTGTGCGTGTCGCCTCCGCCAGCGTCCACACTGAGGAGTCGTACCGGCGCTCCAGCCCGCTTGCGGTGGCGGCGCTCGGCGAGGAGTTGTCGCGGCTCGTCCTCAGCCTCCGCGACGGCCTGCGAGAGCAATTCGAGGAGGACGTCAAGGTATAGTATTACTTATACTTTTTGGTTTTTTGGTCTATTTGTCATGTATCTAATTTTTTTTCATAGAGAGGGAAATTAAAAACGATTTTCAATATCCATCCATCCATCCATTTTCTGTAGCGCTTCTCCACACGGGGGTCGCGGTCCCAGCCATCTTTGGGCGGGAGGCGGGGTGCGCCCTGAACCGGTCGCCAGCCAATCGCAGGGCACATCCAAACAAACAAACAAACCATTGGCACTCACATTCAAACCTATGGGCAATTTAGAGTCTTCAATTAACTTCGCATGCATGTTTTTGGGATGTGGGAGGAAAGCGGAGTACCCGGAGAAAAGCCACGCAGGCGCGGGGAGAACATGCATACTCCGCACGGGCGGGGCCGGGATTTGAACCCGCAACCTGGCAACTGTGAGGCAGACGCGTTAACCAGTCGTCCGACGTGCTGGCTATTTGCAATATCCTTCTATTTAATTGAATCATTTAATTTCTTGTTTTTAGTACAGGGACGTCAAGGTGACCTATGAATGTATTTTATTTCAAATGTTTTTGCTTATTTTTATTGATTTATATTTTATTTTTGTACTTTTGCAGTATACAGTATGTTTTGAATTAAATGATATTACTTTAGTTTTTATTGAATTTGTATGGGTTTTTTTCCCTTCCCTGTTTTTATTGCATTTTTGGGTTTTACATTCTTTAATTTTGTTTTATTTGACTTTAGTTCCAGTAGGATCTCAAGGTGCATTTATTTCAATTCAAATATATTTAAATTGGATTGTATTTTAGCTTAGTTTTATTTTCTTGTAATAGCTGTCCAATTTAATTAAGAATTAATAATTGGATTTTATTAAATTTTAGATGGGGGTTTTTTTTTTTCCCTTTAATTACATTTTTGTTTTTGGTTTTTTTAGTTCAAGGAGGAGGTCAAAGTACAACGCATCCATCCATTTTCCGTACCGCTTATCCACACATTTGTTTTCCCAAATGTGTCTCATTTGTTTAGTTTATTTCTGTATTTTTAGTATATTTGGTCCTTTATTTTTAGATAGTTACAGAGTTAGTTAGTAGGTCATTTTATCGTATTGTATTTAGTTGTTGAAGGATCAGGTCAAAGTGTCATCTCCGTTTATTTATTTGGGGCATTTATAGGCTGATATGCGAGGGCCACGTGTTTTTATTTTGGTGGGAAATCCGACTCCCGCTTCCCTCGCATCACCGCGCATGATTTTTGTCCGGCGCAGTCCTATGGAAGGAGGGACTTCGGAAAAAAAAAAAAAAGCAGAAGCGGGGACGTTTCCCAAGAGTCGATTGTTGTCAGTGGGGAAAAAGTGGAAGTCCAATGAAAATGAAAAAAAAGTCCAAAATGTCCCAATTTCTGACTTCTCCTTTGCCTCCTTCGCACCTCGCGTGCTTTTCTACTCGCGGATTCGAAACACTGAATACCGTTCAAAAGTCTTCGGCCGAGCTAACGTTCATTTTCAAATGAACGTCTCCATTTAAACTCATGCGCTTGAATGCTTCAACGTTGGAAAACAATTCCTCGTCTTCAATAATCCGAGACATGCATGTTTTCATAAACATGTTTCAGCTATACGTACAGCGGAACTTCGATTTCATGGACCGATGGGGGGAGGGGTTGTTCCTTAAATCCGATTGGCCGTTCAATTGAAGCGCTTTTTTTCATGGCCTAAAAAAAACGCAGTACAGTAGAAAATGATTGTAAATCCATTTTGAAAAGCTTTAAAATGTTTGAAAGGTTTTTATCCAAATGATTTCACCGGTACTAGGGATGGGTCATTTTCTGTCCGTTAAATCCAAAGTCCTTTAAATTGGGGTCCTTTAAATCGAGGTTCCACTGCTTCTGGTTTTTGCTAACAAAATGGAGCTGTGTTGATTTTTGTTTTGTTTTGTTTGTTTGTTTGTTTGTTTTTTTGCAGCCGTACCTGCGGCGGATGATGACGAGGAATTGGCTGACGAACGACGACGACTTCAATCGCCTCTACGCTCGCGCCGAGCTCCTCGCGCAGCACTGCGCGGCCGCGCGGCCGCCGCACGGCCAGGTGCGAATACGACGACCGCCGTCGCGTCTTTCCGTGTGACGGACGACTTGATGTTTGTGGCAGGAGGTGGCGAGCCGGGCGCACTACCACGTGCTGAAGGAGTACGTGGGCCAGCTGATGAAGAACAAGTACTCGTGCAAGAACCGCAAACACGACAAGGCGGCCGGCAAGATCCGAGCGCAGTGCTCCAAGCTCGCGGACGTCTTCCAGCGCATGGTACCGGCTGGGAAAACAGCAAAAAAAAATGTGTTTATATATATATATAAGTAAATGTGTGTGTGTGTGTGTGTGTGTGTGTGTGTGTGTGTGTATATATGTGTATATATATATATATATATATATATATATGTTTTCAATGTTGTCGCCGGGTCAGGGTTCGCAGGAGGACTGGCTGGACCCCGTCGGAGAGCGCCTGAGCGACATCGTGGGCCAGAAGAACAAAAACCACATCAAGGAGCACCTGCAGCCGCTACTGGAACAATACCCCGACTTCAGGTGCCTTCTCCATCATATAGCGCAAAAAAAAAAATTAAAAAAAATGTCATCAAAGACATCCATCCATCCATTTTCTGAACCGCTTATCCTCGCGGGCGTGCTGGAGCCCATCCCAGCTATCTTCGAGCGGGAGGCGGGGTAGACTCTGAACCGGTCCCCAGCCAATCGCAGGGCACATCGAAACAAACAACCAATGTCCCTCACATTCACACCTACGGACAATTTAGAGTCTCCAATCAACCTAGCACGCATGTTTTTGGGATGTGGGAGGAAAGCGGAGTGCCCGGAGAAAAGCCACCCAGGCACGGGGAGAACATGCAAACTCCACACGGGCGGGGCCGGGATTTGAACCACGGTCCCCAGAACTGTGAGGCAGACGTGCTAACCAGTCGGACGCTGTGCCGCTACTCGTCAAATACAATGAAATGGAATCACATTTAATAAAATCAAACACGGAATTTGTCTTAAATGATGCAATAAAAAAAAAAAAAAAAATTAAGCACATTGACATGGTAAAATGAAATAAATTAAGGAAATCGTATTCTATGATAAAGTAAAATAAAATAATATGTTAATGGTTGGTCAAATAGAATTAAAATTAATTTTTAAAAACTAAGAAATTGTATTTTATGGTAAATCCATTAAAAAATGTATGCTAAAATAAAGAAATTGTCATATTAAAATAAATTGAAATACAATAGGGAAATTGTATTTTGTGAAAATCAAATAAGAAAATGATCTTTTATGGTGGAGTAAAATAATAAAATATAAAATAACATACACCAAAATAAAATAAGAAAAATGTCTTTTACCATAAAAACAAAATATAACTAAATAAAATGATTAAATTACTTTTTATGGTCAAATGAAATAATGTAATGAAATTTTATGGCAAAAAAGGACATTGCCTTTTACGTTAAAATTAATATAAATAGAATGAATTCTATATTAATATTATTGATAAAATAAAATACATAAAATGGAACAGAGAACAAGCAGAAGGAGTTTCAACACCCAAAACAAAAAGGCTAAAGTGAAGAAAAGAAAAAAAGAAGAAGTCAACACATGACACTTTCTGCTTCCCTGCAGTTTGAACTTCAAATTAAAAGCTTCCTCCTCACGAACATTTTGTGGGCGTTCGCCCGCTGACGAAAGACGAGGAGGAAGTGCTGGCGAAACGCGTCTCGACACGCCCGAGTTGACACATGGCCGAAGAATGAAAACAAGAAGCAGAAACGACAGTTGAGTCGAGGTTGCGTTGACGCTCGCCAGCTTTGGCCACTTCATTAGGTACACCATTCCATCGAATCCAAATTTCGAAAGTAACCGAGCAGCTGCGTCCGGGCATTGGTTGTCTGTTTGAAAGCGGGGGACCTCGCTTTTTGGGCAGCAGGTCATCCGAACAACAAACAACAGACCTTGTTAGAAAGCACAGAAACGATTTCATTCGTGCTGGTGAGCACCCGAAGGAAAACAAAAACAAAAACTCGGTAACAATAAAGGTCTGTCGGCGAGCCAGTTAGCAGCCTCCGTCAAGTCTTTCATTAAGTCTTTAAAATTGACAGGCAGCATTTTTTTCTTTCATTTGTGTTTCCCATTCCGATTAAATGAAAATAATCGTAATTATTGTCATGAAAATCGAGTGCTCGTTAACTGTACACAAAACCTTTCAGCTAACATTGTTCGCGGTTGTCCAGGTGTAAAAAGACGCTAACCACCGTTACTATATCCTACGTTGCCCGTCTTGCCAACGGCACGGGTAACAAACTCCATTTTGCCACAGGCCACGTCGTCGGTACGTTCTTCCTCAGACGGCCGTTCTGACTCTGAAGCCATTTGAATGTTACATCACCTCGTCGTAGTATTTACAGGACAAATTGATGGATAGTTTGTTTTGAAATCAGAATTTGTTCAACAATTGTTAGCCAAAAGTTACAGTCCAAAGCGGTTTAGTAACAAAAAAATCTTCCAATATCTGAATGTTATTTATTCAATATGACAACGTGAAATTTTGGTCCCGATTTCATCGAGAACCGCGGAAGTTGACGCGAAATGTTTTGCTTTTACGGGCCACCTAAAATGTGGCCTGGGGGCCGGATGTGGCCCCCAGGCCTTGATTTTGGCCCCTGCGGTCTATGGCCGACTGCCCTGCGTTGTCCTGCGTTGTCGCTGTTCATTGCATTGATGACGTCATCCGTGTTGCTTGCAGCTCCAGGCACCTGGCCGCCGTGCTGGCGTTCCGTGGCCTGATGCGCGGTCGCGAGCATCGGCGCATCCTGCGCAGGCTCGAGCAGCTGAGGAAGACGACGGCGGCGACGAGCGACGACGACGGCCGCGAGAGGTCGTTGTTCGGCGGCACGGAGGCCGCCGTCCGAACCGACTGCCTGTCCGACGTCTCCGTCTTCTGCTTCAGCTTCGTCTTCCCCGGCGACGATTTGAGGTCCCGATCCGCTGCAGGAAGTAGTCCCTCATGGAAGTAGATCTGTTGGCTTGTATTTCTAACGCTGATTTCTTTCAACATTAAAAATGTTAACATCTTGAAATCATCTTAAAATTAAAAAAAAAAAAAAAAGGTCAATCTTGTATCGCCTGAGTTTGTGTTTGAATTTTGGACATTGAATTATTTACACTGAAGGTTTCACACGGAATATATTTCCATAGTGTGTGTGCGTGTATATGCATATATATTTGTATAATATAACTATATATTTCAAAATACTGAATTTGGTTATCACCAAAATAATAATGAGTGTAGTGTTCAAAATTCAGTGTAAAAAGGTCAAAATCAATACTGTGATTTATATCTGTTCCACTTTTTTGAACGCAATGTTAATACTAAAAAAAAGAAATGACTGTTAGAAACTATTATTGTTATATTTGTGCCAGCTGAGATTGACGTTGAATTTGAATCAGTTTTTGGATGGTAAAAAGAATTTAGTTAGATTTTGTCATATTTTGAATATAGTTGAATTTAAGATGTTACATTTTTTACACTGATTTATTTGGAATAATCAGTGTAAACATTTTGAATGTTTTAAAGTCAAACTCCAATGGCACAAAAACACCACATATGTTGTTTGTCTCGCTTTATTTTTCTAAATTCTGTAGTTTGAATTGAATGACATTTTAAACATTGTATTTGATAATCATTGTAAAAATAAAGTAATCTTAAATTCAATTTAAGATATATGTGGGACACCTGAATTGAAATGTATTGCACTGAATTTTTTGATGGTTAAAAAAAAATCTGTTGTAACTTGTGGTATTTTTTTAAATTGAAGTTTAAACTTCAATTTAAGATGAGTATTTTTTTACACATATTTTGGGGGGGATGGTAAAAATAAAAATTGGTGTCAAATAAAATGTCAAAATGCACGTCTTAAATTGAAATTCAAACTCAGATGGTCCAAAACTCTCTGGCACAGATGAAAATGAAAAGCAGGTGTTGTAAATTCAAGTTGAGAGAAAGCGAAAACCTTCCACAACACCTGAGAGGCGTTCACGTGCAGCTCAAAAAGTGGGTCAACATCTGCTCTTCATTTGACACGAAACGTTTTGGGGCTTCCCGGATCCTCTTGTCTTCCTTCGGCCCGCACGCGCGTTCTCACGTCAAACCCGTTTCAGTGCTCATCCGAAGACGCCTTTCGGCGTGAGACACCGTCGGAGTTTCGCTTCTTCGGGTCTTCGGTCTGCTTTGCGCGATTTCCTGCAAAATGCGAATTCGGGCTTGCTGCGAGCTGACTTTTGCGGTGGTGCTGATGCAACACGCGCCGCCCGCATTTGGAAGAAATACTTTCACTTTTCCTTTCGCCGCTGCTGCCTTTTGTGGATGTTGAGGCGCCACAACAACAACAACAACAACGACGACGGCCACATTTATTGTAACGTCTTTAACAAGGAGGGTAAACTCACTTTTTGGGGAAGTAAAACTCTATTTCAACACTTTGCAATGGCAACGCAGAGATTGGCACATTTTTGCAAAGGCCTTCCTCCAAATGGAGGAATTTCCCTTCTTAAGTGAAAGCATCAATGTCATCAATTAGGGGGGGGGGGGGTCAAAGTTTTTCCATGAAATAGAACGTCGCAGGGTGTCAGAAGTCGAAACACAAGATGGGAATGCATATTTCCTTTTTTTAGTTCGATCGGAGACATCGGATGAAGGCCGTTTCGTTCAAAATGCTTCGGCGCAGAAGGAACCGGTCAGCCGCAAAGGTCAATTTGCGAGCCGATTCAAATCCGCCTGTTCGAGCGCTCGGCCAGCTAGTTGTTTATTTTTATCGCATCCATCACGGGTCTTAGACCTTTAAAGTACTTTTAAAGCCAGAGACGTTTCTGTTCGCGTTCGAATCAGCGACGAATGTCATAAATTAGCAATATTTTGGCGAATGGAATTATTTGCCCGTGATTAAGGGGCACACAACAGCATACGACAGCAGGTACAACAGCAAATTTAACTGATGGTGGGTTTCCCCCCCCTGCAAAATAAGGATTTGGGAGATTTGAGGATGGCGTCTGACCCCTGCAGAATGGAACCTGGAGCATTTGGTCTTGTATCAAACATGTGACTTCTAATGCCCAATTTCATCTTGCCGACTGCCAACTATTCTCAATAAACTCACATCTCACCTCTCACGTCACTTTCGAGGGTTGTTGAAAGCCCCCCCCCCCCCCCCCCCAGGATGCTTGCTATCCCAGGTGCGGCCTGCCGGTGGCGCTTGTTGCGCAGATGGGGCCTCTCCCCCCCCCCTCGAATGAAGGGAGAGGCGTGGCTTGAGGCTGCTGTTTAAATAGCGGGTGCGTGGCCAGTGTATGCGTGTTTGTTTCGTGTGAGAGACGCGGCAATGAGATCAGGTGAGACGCACACGCGCGCGCGCACGCTTTCGAATGCACTTTGCGTCTTAAAAAACAAGTTGTGGCGACCAAAAGTCAAGTTTGACGGGGTAAGTCACACGATTTGAATCTTGTCATCTTAGAGTCACGCCATAAAAGTTTTTATTTTATTTATTTTTTTCCAAACATGTTTTTTCAATGTGCTTGAGTTTGGTGTTACGATGCTTTACTCGCTCATTTTAAAAAACGAAGACGAATAAAACAACTTCCCCCCCACCCTCCCCCACTTTTTGTGAGAAGACAGTGATTTTATTTTGAAAAACGACAGGAACTGGCCGGTGATTATTTGAGCATGACTAACTTTCTATTTGGCGTCTTTATTAAAAACATATTTCAAGTGGAAAAACAGAATGTACGCCTACACTAATGCGATTCGGTGCTCCATGGTTTTGTTTTGTTTTCATCGTTCTCATGTGCACATCAAAAGCGTTCGTTTTGTCCAAAATTGTAGCGCATCGTAGTGAGAGCTGTTCCTAATATTTTGTCTCCCCGCGGAGAGGTTCGCGTGAACGTTTTGCGACGTGCAAAAATGTTTGATTTGTGTGAAGCTTCGCGAAGCCAGGCTCGAGAGCCATCTGGCAAACCCCGTGTTGAAAATGTGTCCTGTCATGTGATTGGTCAGACTCCACGCAGAAACGCGGTGACTTTCAAGTGGTCCACTTTCACAGGGAAGGCGGCCGAGAAGGCGGCCGGGAAGGGGACGTGGGGCCACAAGCTGAAGGTCAAGTTGCCCAAGATCTACCCCCGGCTCCAAACGATGACCCGAGGGTATTGTGCTTCAGCCGCCACGGCGCCGCCGGTGCCGCTGACCTTCGAGCAACACCTTTCGTTGCTGCACCTGAGCGAGGCGGGCCGACTGCTGCTGGCCAGAGAGGAGCGCCTTTTTGAGGGCGGGGGCGACGCCCCGCGCCCGGAGGACGCGGACGCGCTGGCGGCCGACCGGCGGGCCTTGGAGGAGGCGGTGCTGCGGACGCTCAGGAGCTCGTTGGACGCGGTGGACGTCGAGGCCCTGAGGTCGGCAGTGACGTTCGTGCAGCTGGAGGAGGAGCAGGACCGGATTTGGGAGCGACGCGGGGGCATGCCGCCGCCCTGGAGGCTCAGGTAGGGAAATACGTTTGGCGAATATCTGGGCCAGATGGCTTTCTAGTGGAATGTATTGCATATTGCATTGTGTCAGTGTATTCAATTCAAATTCAAATGAATACAACCCAAAACCTTCTTATTTCTATTTTTTAGTCATGTCACTAATTTTCACCCAGATATATCTTCTTATCTGTATTTTTGTGGCATCAGACTTTTAATTTTAATTTAAGATGGTTTTTTTTGTTCAGAATTTTTATATACTGATTTTTTTTTTCCCCCAATTTTTTTTAAAATTAATTGACCGTTTATTGATTTGATTGGAATTTAAGATATTTATTTTACACCCAAATTTTGGATTGTGAAAAAATATTTTAGAAATTCAAATAAAGGTAGCACAGATATATCTTGAATCTTAATACAAGATGAATTTTTTGGCACAGATTTTTGGAGGTTTTAAAAATGTGTTGAAAATTTGGTGGTTAAAAACAAATTGCGTTATAAATTCAAACTCAGATGGCACAGAGATATTTTTTTTGTGCCGTCAAAGTTTTAATTTGAATTAAAGAGGTAAAAATTTTTTACACTGATTGTTTTCTCTCTCTCTCTCTATCTATCTTTATCTCTCTTTATCTCTCTAACACACACATATATATATATATTCAGCCGCTGTGTGTGTGTGTGTGTGAGATATACACTCACACACACACACACAGCGGCTAAAATAAGTATTTAAGACGTCACCATTTTTCTCACTAAATATATTTCCAAAGGTGCTATTGACATGAATATTTCACCAGTTGTTGGGAACAACCCAAGTAATCCATACATACAAAGAAAATAGAACAAATAAGATCAGAAATTATGTTGTGTGTAATAATGTGAAATGACACAGGGAAAAAGTATTGAACACATGAAGAAAGGGAGGTGCAAAAAGACATGGAAAGTCAAGACAACACCTAAAATCGATCAATAATCAAACAGCAATCCAGTCCCTTGTCAGTGCAAATGAATATCAGCTGGTTCCGTCCTAATTGATGGCCTACAAAAAGGTCTCCTTGCCAAGGTGTGAGTTAGGACGCATCTCATGATGGGGAAGAGCAAGGAGCTGTCTCAAGACCATCGCAAACTAATTGTTGCAAAACATAACGATGGCATTGGTTACAGGCGCATAGCTAAGCTTCTGAACATTCCAGTGAGCACGGTTGCGGCCATAATACGCAAGTGGAACGCCAATCATACCACCATAAATATGCCTTGTTCAGGTGCTCCTAGCAAGATTTCTGACAGAGGAGTGAAAAGAATAATCAGAAGAGTTGTCCAAGAGCCAAGGACCACCTGTGGAGAGCTTCCAAAAGTCCTGGAATTAGCAAGTAGTGTTGTCACACGGAAAACAGTGAGTAACGTACTCCGCCACCATGGTCCGTTTGCACGCTCACCACGTAAGACCTCATTGCTGGGGGGAAAAAAAGCATGCCAAAGCTCGTTTAAAATTTGCTGAACAACATTTGGACAAGACAGTTAAATACTGGGAGAATATAGTCTGGTCGGATGAGAGCAAAACCGAGCTGTTTGGATGCCATAATGCACACCACGTTTCGAGGAGAAATGGCACTACACATCACCCTAAAAACACCATACCAATAGCGAAGTTGGGAGGTGGGAACATGATGCTGTGGGGCTGCTTTTCGGCAAATGGTACTGGTAAACTTCACATTATTGAAGGAAGGATGAATGGGCAAACGTACCGAGACGTTCTTGACAAAACTCTGCTGCCATCTACGAGGATGACGAAAATGAAACGAGGGTGGACATTTCAGCAGGATAATGATCCAAAACTCTCAATTGGTTTCAAAGAGAAAAAAATAAAGCTGCTAGAATGGCCCAGCCAATCACCTGACTTGAATCCAATGGAAAATCTATGGAATGAGCTGAAAATCGAGGTCCATAAAAGAAGCCCACGGAACCTTCAAGATTTGAAGACTTGGCATCTTGAAGCTGTCATCGCAAACAAAGGCTTTTGTACAAAGTATTCAATAAATACCAGTGGGTGTGTCCAATACTTTTTCCCTGTGTCATTTCACATTATTACACACAACTTACTGTCATTTCTGAGCTAATTTGTTCTACTTTCTTTGTATGGATGGACTACTTGGGTTGTTCCCAACATCTGGTGAAATGTTCATGCCAGTAGCACCTTTGGAAATATGTCGTGAGAAAAATGGCGACGTGTTCGATACTTACTTCAGCCGCTGTATAGATCTAGAAATGTGTGTTTGAAATGGAAGGTAAACTTGGGATGCCTTGCGTGCGTCAGGTGCTGGAGGGAAGCGCACGACACGACGCTGCGAAGCCTGGTGGAGGAGCGCATGGACGCCCCCCCGACGCCCGCCGCCCTCCGCCCGGGGCAGTCGTCCATCCAGGCCGACATGCTCAGCATGGGCCGGCGGCTGAGGCGCGACCTCCTGCTGGTGCTGGAGCGCGTGGAGGCGTGCTACCCCGGCCACTTCCGCATCTGCCAGCAGTACGCCGCCTGGTACCACCGCAGCATCGGCGCCAGGCTCAGGAAGCTGGCGGACTTTGGACTGGACGACCAGGACTGCACCTTCCTGCTGCGCTGGGTCAACGACTTCTACCCACGGTCGGTTTTTTGCTCGGCTCGTTCGGGACATCTACGGAACTTTTTATGACCTTTCCAAAATTCCGCACTTCCAAATTTAGGAGATGTTCAACATCTCCTCCTTGCAAAGAATGCAACTTCAAGTCTCATGAATTTCACAGCAACTTCCCATAGTTGATGTTAGGCTGCACTTCTTTGGACAGCAAACTCCACTCCAGTATTTGTGAGAGTGAAGCCTCTTCGTTTTGACAGCGATCGTTCCCGTCTTTGGTAACTTGACTTCAAATTGGGCACCTCGACGCATCCGATTAAATCCATCGGTGACACTAGATAATCACGTCATCAAATGAAGGTAGAATTCCAGAAGAGACAGATAAATCATAATGGCGGGAATTTACAACAAAATATGGAAAAAATACAATGAAATATAAATATAAATATTTTAGTTTGGAAAATGATACAATTTAAGGAAAACTCTTTTTTTTTGATAGCAATTAGAAGGTAAAAAGTGACAAAATCATATGGGGGGCGTGCCATTAAATATGAATACAGAGTTTTGTTATCTACCTAATGATACAAATGCTTCAGCAAACGCAATTGAGTATTTTCTCCACTTCCGAGTGATGTTTAACAAACATTCCTTACTGTATCAGATTGCTTCAAGAAGTTGAGCTGGCGGGTGAGATCGACAGCCGAACGCTTGAAGAGCTCCTGCCCGAAGATCTGCTCTCCCCCCTAGAGGAGCAATACCTCAGCAGACAGCAGGTAGGCCGGCCCGCCGTCCGTCTGTCTGTCCCTCGCGCACCGAGAGCCCTTTGTAACGGCGGCGGCGTGTTCAGAGGGACCTGAGCACGTACGTGGGACGCATCCTGGACGAGGCCCGGGAGACGTGGACCAAAGGGGGGTCGCCGCCCAAGGAGGACGGATGCTTCACCAGTCCCCTGGCCTACGACATCATTCAGGTGCGCTATTACAGGCGACACCGACCTGACTCGAATAATAAAGACGTGGCTCGCTGAGTTCCCTTTTCAAAATCGATTTCTTTTGACGGACTATTTGAGTATTTTTAAAGGAGTGGGCCACCACCATTTGTTCTGTCAATAAGCATTGTCTTTGCTATAAATGCCGAAAATCTGAAAGGATCTGTCTGACCTTTTGAAAATAGGACTTTATTTTAGCGTGGCTGTTTCAGCATGGGAGACATTTAAGACATGAAAAACCAAGGCAGTGTCAAAAAAAAAAGAAAAAAAAGTGCCTTAACTGTTGTTGATGAAATTGGATGAAAACGACTCACATAATATAAGATAGCACTTTGTTTGCAGATGGTAAATGGCATGGTGAGTGCGGCAGAGAAAGTGCTGGGCGACCTGCAGAAGGCTCAGAATCTGACGTGTCAGCTGGAGGACTTGCTGCAGAGGTACGGCGCGAGTTGTTTTCGCGAACGGCGACAACCGTCATCGCACCTCTGACCCCGCCCCCGCTCGCTCCCCTCGCAGGTTCAGTACTTTCCAGGCTGACGTCATCAAGCGCAACAAAGCAAACAGCACGGACTTTGTCAAAGCCAACCTCGGCTGTGTGGCGCAGTTCAGGTCAGCTTGAAAAATTCATTCAGTCATCCATTGTTCACTCAGCTTTTCAGCCATTCAGTCTTTTATTCATCCATCCATTCATTCTTTCACCCATCCATCTGTCGTCATTCAACAATTCATCCCTTCACTCATCTATTCATTCATCCTCGAATAATGTTGATTGATTCATTCATTCATCTACTCGGTAATTCATTCAGTCACACATCCATGTCTCCATCCATTCATACGTTCCTTCATCCGTTCCAGTCATCCACTCATCAATTCAGCCATCCATCATTCATTCATCCTTTGCTCCATCTATCCATTAGTTTATTCATTCATTCATCTATTCATCCACTTGTCCATTCATTCACCCAGTTATCTGTTCATTCATTCATCTGTACATCGATCCATCCATCTATTCATTTAGTCATCGTCAATTCATTCCCCCATCCATGTATCCATCCATCATTCATTAATCCTTTCATTAATCATCCACTTGTCCATTAATACATTTCTTCATCCATCCATTTATTCAGTCAGCTATTCATTCATTTTCAGCCATTTATTCATTTAGTCATCCATCCATTCATTTAGCCATACATCATTGATTAATCCTTTCATCATCCATTTGTCCATTTACCCATCTATTCATTCATTTGTATTCATTAATTCACCTCCATTCATTTGCCCATCCGTGTATTCATCCGTAATTCACTCATCCCTTCATCCAGCCATTCATTCATTAAGCCCTCCGTTTCACCATCCATCCATTCAATCAATTCCTCCACCCATCCCTGATTTCATTCATGCGTCCATCCATCCATTCATTCGTCCCGTGCGTGTGCATGCGCAGGGACTTCCTGGCGAGCAGGAGCCGCCTGTTCCCGGAGGAAGTTCGCCAAAGCTGCCTGAGCGTGCTGACCGACATGAAACTAAGGACACAGGAGTACCTGCTCACCCCCGTGTACAGGAACCTCAAGGTGACATCAGCTCGTGCACACGCAATACTCGACACACACGCAAAATTTACCACCTATATTGAACTCTGACCTGCGCCGCACCGAGCGCAGCCGCACTGCCGAAACCTTTTCAGCCAATACTGGTTTAAGAAGTCACCGCTTGACAAGCTGCAGCGCAGCCTGGAGGACGAAATCCTTCAGCTCCAAGGACTGTCGCAGTCCTGTCACCAGGTGCGCCGCACGAGACCACGCGATGCCGCCCTGCCAGATGTCTGATCGGCGGAGCGTTCTGTCTTCCAGGAGCTGATCGGTCAGCTGCACCAAGATGTGTCGGTGGAGTACGTCCGCAGGCTTCTGATGGCAGATCTCCGGCTGAAGGACAAACAGCAGCAGCAGCAGGTCGGCGACAACGTGGACCGCGACGCCAGCGCTTTGCACGACTTCTTCATCACACATGTGAGGCGCACGCACGCACGCACGCACAGTGCGCATTTAGGAGTCCGATCATATTTGTTCCATTAGTGGCGCTGTTTTTTTCCCTTACATTTGGTAAAAATGTATTCATTTCTTTGCCTTTTCTTAATTGAATTGAAAAATGCAATACTTATACTAAATGAGTTATTGTGAATACTGAATTAACCAATTAAATATAGCGAAGCAATTAAATATAGCTAGTTAATGCATTGCAATGGCATTAACCATGGAATAGACTCACTTTTACAAACTTTTTTTTTTTGTTTTTTTTTACGAATGACCTCATCTGATAGCTCAACAGCAGAACGTCCAACACTGACTGGGATCTGCAGGGATTTGTGTGAACGCTAGATAAAAAAATATTGACAAATCAAATCCTCCCTAAGGTTTGTTTTGTGGTCATTGGACTGGCAGGGCTCCAAGGAGGCGTGGCTTCATGAACCTTTGCTCATGATCGCCGAAGTCCTGAAGCTCCAGGATCTCCCTGCCATCCAGTTCCAAATGGCCTCGCTGGCAACGGCTTTCCCCTACCTCAGGTAACCAGGAAGTGATGTCATCTCTAACCAGGACTCACCGTAACCTACGAGGAGGTTTCAAACATCTCGTCCATAATTTCACATACTCTACTCTAATATACTTGAGTACAACGCCTCATTAGCACTTTGTTAGCATGATTTTACCCCCTTAACATCTCAATTCTAGATTAAGATGCACAATATATCAGGAAAAAACATCTTGTTTGCAGTTAAACTTTCACGTGTTAGCACAACTTTACCCTTGGTAAGAATCTCGTGAGACTTCAGCTCAATGCGCCTCTGAGAATTACATGTTTTTTTTAAATACAATTTAAATAATAAAACAGTCATTATTAACACATTTTAGACTAACCCTTTATTGTGGGCAGCCTGAGGCACACCTGTGCAATAATCATGCTGTCTAATCAGCAACTTGTTATGCCACACTTGTGAGGTGGATGGATTATCACAGCAAAGGAGAAGTGCTCACTAACAGATTTATGAACAACATTTGAGAGCAATACACCTTTTTGTGTACATATAAAAGTCTTGTATCTCATGAAATATGGGGGATTTTTTACGAGTGTATTTTATATGGGAAAAATTGGAACCGCCTTGGTGGAGGTCATAATCAGAAGTAGCTTTCTTGTTTATCCCCACAAACTAGAGGCATTTTCCCAAAGCTGCTCACCACGTGTACTAAATAAAATGGGATCAATGCCCGGCCCACTAACTTTTTTTTTTTCTTCTCCTTCCTTCCTTCCTTCAGTGAGAAACATGTGACGTATTTGCTGAAGATGAAGAGCAACCTCACCAAGGAGGACAAGAAAAACGTGAAGGCCGTCCTGTCGGAGATTCCCGATTCCGCCCAATCGCATCTCTTTTTCACATTTGTGGTAGTCAAATAGCCACAGTGCCAAATAGTGATCTGCCACACACTCAATGTCGTTCTCAATCTTCTGCATGTGTGTGTGTGTGTTTTATTATATGTTATGAACATTCAGGAGTTTATTTTTGTATAGGTTGAACATGAACATTTTGTTTAATAAAGGGAATAATAACAAGTACCGCATAGTCAAATTTTAACAAGCTCAACGTTTAGGGTAGAAGTCTTTTTCTAACGCGCTTTTACCTGCGCAACTGTTTATGGGGATTTTTATTTGAACATGCACAACTTTTACAGTTTACTTCATTTTTACATGCAGGGTTTTTACAGTAGTTGTATTTGTTTAACCTGTGCAAGTTTTGCAGGTTTTCCAAGTTTGTTTCAACATGCGCAGATGATTTAGTGTTTTTTTACAATTGTTTTATTTTAATTTTACGGTAGTTTTATTTTTACCTGTGACACTTTAGGGGGATTTATCTTTTATTTTAATTTGCTTTTCTTTTATTCTAACATGGGCAACTTTTTTTCTTTTTTTTTTTTTACAATATTGTTATTTTTATCTGCAAAACATTTGAGGTTTTACACTAGTTTGCTATTAATTTGATCATTGCAACATTTGGGTAAATATGGTAAAGTGGTCTTATTTGGGGATTTTAATGTCGATGAAATTTTCCTAAATTTCAAGACTGACGTGAGACACCCAGAGCCGCTTTGGACAATTGCCACGGACTCACCGGCATGCAAAAGTGTCAGAAAGAATTCCCGGAAATCATTTAGCCCGCGAGTGGGAATCGAACCCCGGCCCAAGTGTTTTCAAGTTTGTTTTACCTTGTCCGTAAGTGACGTCTGTGTTTGTGTGCATCCCGGCAGGAAAAGGGGCGCGCTCAGGATTAGCGAGGTTAGAGGTGCACATTGTTTAGACGGACGAGGAGGAAAAGATCGTTCAAGCAGCCGCGGGTTAAGGGGGACGGGAAGCGGGATGCGGGAAATCAATGAGTATATCAAATCAGGATTCAAAACTTGAATAATAAGGCAGGCGTGTGGAATGGGTGCGCCAAAAAAATAAACATCCTGTGGGGGTGATAGCTTATACCATGTCAAATCGCGTTAGGAGGCTCAGCTTCAAAATGGAATGGTTATTGTGGACCATAATCATAAAAATAAGCACACGAGTCAACTCAGCCTCGTTGTCGGTGACATGATGTCACAGCCCAACAGCAAGAGAACACATCCACGGGAAGTGTGTAGTGTACGCACCAAAGCGACGCCACACGTCACGTCAGCCTGAGGCCCTTTTGTGGGCAAAGGGATGCGCGCAAGGCATGCTGGGAAGTCCTCGCTGCCCCACATTTCCGAGCGATAACGAGCCAAGCGAGGCGTTCATAATGCCAGACACTCTTCTCTTCTCTGTGTATTACCCCGGTGACATGATGTCCTGGTGTGAAATAAAAAGGCACCGTCCACTTTTACTTGTCTTTATCAGAAGTATTATTATTATTATGTTATTTCAATATATTAGTATTTTAAAAAGCAAAGGATAGAGAAAAGAACAATCTAAAAAAAAACTTTTTATGTTTATTCAAACAGGAAATGAAGACAACAATCGTGTTTGGACATTTACTAAGTAAACTCACACAAATAAATAAACAAAAAAAACCTTTTCAAACAATTTGTGGAGGGCTGTTTGGGGAAATTGTAAGTAGTAAACGAATGTGTGCGCTTCTTCTTCATCAGTGGAGTCATTTAAATGTCAAGCACAAGCGCTATAGGGTTACCTTATTTGAGGAACTGCCGCCTAGACGAGCTGGATTTGTGTGCGCCCACAGGCAAGGACAGAGAAGCCCCCTCCGCCCCTCCACCCTACCTTTCCGAGTCCGACCCACTACCAGTGACTTCCAACAATCATCTGACAATCTCTTCCGAGCACAAGTGGGAGCGTTTCATGTGCCTTTCGCCGTCTTGTTATCCTTTATTTTGAGGCGCAAAGATGGCCGAACATCTGTCGCAGAGCGAGCTGGACTACCCGTTTAAACTGCTCGAGTACTTTAACGGTTTCAGGGTGTCAAAGGTAACCCTCTCACCTTTATTTTATTCAGCATTCAGAGCAAACTGTTAAGAGCCGTCGTAGCATAGTTAACCATAATCTGGGACAAATGTGAGAAATTCGAGTTCAATTTCTTTAACTGCAACGTTGAGGCTCTAATGGTGTATTTGACTTGTTGTTAGTTTGTATGTCAATTTTTGGGTGTTAGTCTTTCATCCCAGTTTAAAACAGCGGGATCTGGTTTTAAAGTGAATATTTGGCAGCAAACTTGATTTCAAAGAACAATGTGGCAAATTCATAAGAATTCAGGCACTATTTCAAATGAGAATGACTAAAATGCTAATATGCTCGCTAATCAACATCATTGCGGTCTGTGGACAAATAGCGCTAAATGACAATTGCTCAAATGCTAACATGCTGGCATTTGGAATGCTAACTTATAGGAAGTAGCCTGAGTTCAATAAGGACTAAGGCAAAGCGATAAGGATTTTACGTGGTTAGGCACTATTTCACGACAATTGCTAAAATGCTAACATGCTAACAGTTGATATGCTACCATATTACAAGATAGAAACCTGAGTATAAGAGCGCTGAGGCAGGTTGATAAGGATTTTACCTTGTCGGGCACTATTTTGAATGATAATTGCTAAAATGCTAACATGCTAGCTAATTGATATCCTCGCAACCTGTGTACAAATAGTGCTAAGGCGGGTTGATTGAGATTGTACATTCCCAGGAGTTCAGGTGCTGTTTCAAATGATAGTTGCTAAAATGCTAACATGCTAGCATTTGATATGGAACATATAGCAAGCAACCTGAGCAAAAAAAGTGTAAAGGCAAGTTGATACGGATTTCACATGGTTTGGCACTATTTAAAATGACAATTTCTAAAATGCTAATATGGTTAATATGCTAATATATCACAAGAACCAGAGCACTGATGCAGCGCGATAAGGATTTCACCTTGTCGGGCACTATTTTGAATTAGAATTGCTAAAATGCTAACATGTTAGAATTTGCTTTGCTAACTTTTAGCAAGCAAGAGGCGTACAAAAAGTGCAAAGGCAAGTCAATAAGGATTTTACGTGGCCAGGCGCTCTTTCACATCAACTGCTAAAATGCTAACACGTGAAGAGTCTAAGGCATCGACTGCAACTGTCTTCTCTTCCTGCTTGTTGTTGCTTGGGGCATTTTCCCTTCAGTTTTGTCTTCAGCAAGTGAACTGCATGCTCAATCGGATTCAGGTCAGGTGATTGACTTGGCATGACATTGCATAACATTCCGCTTCTTTGTCTCTCTTTGGTTGCTTTCGCAATGTGCTTTTGGTCACACTGTGAAGCGCCGTCCGAAGAGTTCCGAAGGATTAGGCTGAACATGAGCAGATAATATTGCCCGAAACACTTCTGAGATCATCAAACAAATGTAAATATCAGACAAATATAACTGAAGTCAACTTCAAATGCTGTTTTTTAATGCTGATTTGATTGATTCAGGGGGGAAAAAAAACTCTTCAGGTACCCGGCCGGCCCTGTGTGCAAAAGAAATGGCCCCCTATACCTAAGAACTGGCTGGGCCTGTGGAGATATTTTGGCCCACTCTTCCTTGCAGGACTGTTTGAATTCAGCAAAAATGGAGGGTTTTCGAGGATGGACGGCCTTTTGAAGGTCATGCCACTGCATTTCAATCGGAGTCAAGTCCAGACTTTGACTCGGCCACTCCAAAACCTTCATTTTGTTTTTTTAAGTCATTCAGAACTTGACTTGCTTGTGTGTTTTGGATCGTTATCCTGCTGCAGAACCCAAGTGCGCTTCAGCTTGAGCTCACAAACTCATGGCTGAACATTCTCCTTCAGGATTTTCTGTTTAAGGGCCAAATTCATGATTCCATCAATCACAGCAAGTTGTCCAGGTGCTGAAGAGAAAATAAACCCAAGACCATCACACTACCACCACCATGTTCGACATGACAAGCTTTAGTGTTCTTTTTGGTCAGCAGTGGTTTTGGCCTTGGAACTCTGCCATGGATGTCATTTTTGCCCTGAAGTCACTTCCTTATTGTTGTGTCATGAACTCTGACCCTAACTGAGGCAAGGGAGGCCTGCAGTTCTTTACAAGTTGCCCTGATTTCCTTTGTGGCCTCCTGCCATTTGGCCTCCATGTGAGGGTAATGGCTCTCCCTTTAGAAATGGCTTTGGTAACTCTTTCCAGACTGATGTCAATGACTTTATTTCTCTACTGTTCTTGAATTTCTTTGGATCGTGTCATTTTGTTGCAACTTTCTTAGATCTTTTGTCCGACTTGATTGTGTCAGGACAGATTCTGTCAAAGTGATTTCTTGATTGAACAGGTTTTGAGGTAATCAGGCTTGGGTGTGATCAGTGAAAATGAACCAAAAGTTGTGATTAGCCACAATTAATTCATGATTTAACAAGGGTGTAATTACATTTTCACACAGGGCTGGGTAACTGAATAGTTTTTTTTCTTCCTAATAAATGAAATCACCATTTAAAAACAGCATTTTAAGTTCACTTTGGTTATATTTGCCTGATATTGACATTTGTTTGATGATCTTAAACATCAAAGTGGGGAAGCTTTGCAAAAATCTTAAGAATTTGAGAAGGGGGCCAATACCTTTTTACGACACTGTATATCATTCCTACACCGCTGACCTGATTTGGACGTAAATAACCTCAAATGAAAGCTGAAAGTCTGTAAGTCTGTCCCGTTCAGGTGATCTTCTCCGCCTGTGAGCTGGGCGTCTTCGACCTCTTGACGACGTCGCCCTGCGCCCTGAGCGCCCAGCAGGTGGCGCAGGCGCTGCACGCCAGCGTGGACGGAACAGAGCGACTGCTGGACGCTCTGGTGGGCATCGAGATACTCCACGTGGAGACGCAGGCGGAGGACGGGACAGGTGACCACCAACGCGACCACCAGTACTACTACTACTAATAGTAAAACCACGTCTAGTACTATTACTACTTCCTCCACCAACACCATTATTACTATAACTCCAACAACCATCACTACTACTACTATTACTGCTACTACTAATACTACTATCACCACTAGCAGTTCATCTGCCACCATTTCCATGATCTGGAATTTACTCTTGGAAAATGTTTGGCTTCGCTCTTAATACCTGACATTTCCCGGCATCTTTTGTCCCGCTTCAGCTCTTTACAGCAGCACTGAAGTGGCCGGCATGTACTTGGCCAAAGGTGGCGCCAAGTCGCTGCACGACATGGCAATCTACCAGTCGCAGACCATCTACCCGCTGTGGAACAACATGGTGGATGCCGTCAGGTCGGTGTGAAGATTGAGGCGTAAAAATGACGTGGTGTTTTTTTTCTTTCACTGCATCCTGCACCTGCTCACAGGGAGGGCAATAATCAGAACCAGAAGCTCTTCGGCATCCCGCCCGAGGAGGTCTTCCAAGCCGTCTACAGGTGGGTCTCCACGGGAGGACCTTCGGATTTCTTCTGTTTTTACACCGCGTACCCGTTTGTTTGGCAGGTCCGACGAAGAGATGCTGAAGTTCATGGGCCTGATGAACTCCTCCTGGGTGCTGGACGGATACGACGTGGTGATGGCGTTCAGCCTGGCTGGCTTCCGGAACATCGTCGACCTCGGAGGTAGGTAGAAGTACGACCACCGGGGGAGATGTCAACGAAAGTGAGCATACTAAAAGCGAACAGCCATGAGGGACACATATAAAGTACTCTACACAATATCTTATGGTAGAGTTTCAAATATTGTTATGATATACGAACAACCAAGCCTAGTTTTGTGTGCAGTATACAGTCGTGCTCACCATTATTGGCACCAATGAAATTGAATTAAGTACTAACTGTGGAATATCTCCTGAAAAAATTGAATCAAGCAAAACAACATTCTTCTGTAGAGAACTTGTCTTTGATACAAAAGAGCAAATGATAAACAATATTTGACAGACAGATGACACAAAAATAGAGCTTTTTAGCAATGCACACAAACAGTATGTTTTTACAGGCGGCGTAATGAGGGAAAAGAACACTCTGGCAACAGTCAAAAATGGTGGAGGATCCATAATACTGTGGGGCTGCTTTCTACTTATGGTACTGGAGGCCTTGACTGTATCACGGACGGATGATGATTATGAAATCAGAAAATTATCAAAGGATTTTAGAGCGAAATGTCTTAGCTAGTGTAAGAAACGTTGGTTTGAGGCAAAGATCATGGCTCGTCCAGCAAGACAAAGACCCAAAGCACATATCCAAAAGCACACAGGAATGGTTGAAAAGGAAAAAAATGGACTGATTTAAATTGGCCAGCAAAGAGTTCTGATCTCAATCTAATTGAAAATCTTTGGTGGGAGCTGAAATTTGTCAGTGGGGAAAAGAACCTTGCAAATGTTCAAGAGCTTGAACAAATTGCAAATGAAGAGTGGGAGAAGTGCAAAAAGCTTCTCGATGAATCCAAGAAACGTTTGCTAACAGCCGAGCCTAGTTTTGTGTGTGCTCAGACATAAATAAATCATACACTATATCGATTTCTTACGATACATTGATGATTTGTGAGCTTCCAATGTTGATATTAGACACGTAGCACGATAACAGCCAATGGCCATGCCGCGTTTTGCGTGGGCGCAGACACGTACATTACACTATATTGATCTTGTGATATATCCTTTTCACTTCCAATACTGTAACTATACACAAGCCTCAAATGTTAACATTATATACTTAGCATGCGAACAGCTTACAGCTAAACTGTTTTCCCTAACGTATACTATATCAGTAGCATGATGTATAATTTTCCCTTCCGCTAGTATCAAACAATCCCTATCGGAAAGGTTTACTTAGCATGATAACAGCTAACCGCCGATCCCGGTTTTGTACAGTACACTCTAGGACTGGGATAAAATATCGATACTGTGATGCATTATTTTGCTTTGTCTTATGATGCAGTATTGTTACATGGGCATCAACATCATCGGAATAAACTATCAATATGGTGATGCATCGTTTCATTGTATTGTACACGATACAGTAGACGTACGTCAAATATCAATACATGCTGCCTTCCTTCAATTGTATTGATGGATTACGGTTGGCAATCACTGTATTGTGATATCATTGGTAAAATGTAAAATATATTTTGTTAGTATGCATTGAGGTTTTATTTTTAGGGGCTCCGTTAACAATCAGTGTTGCTTTAGGATGTGCGATATTGCGGCTAACTCGTATAGCCTTGCTGGTCCCAACCCGCCAGGATGCACCGGCGCGCTGGCCCGCGAGATAGCGAAGGCGTACCCTTCTTCCTCCGTCACCGTGTTCGACATGCCGGCGGTGGTGGAAATGGCCACGAAGCACTTCCTGCGGGCGGACGACACCTTCACATTCCAGAGCGGTAGGCGATCGCTACTCTACCACCTGGAAGTACCTGGCACCTATTAATTACAAATACAGCAGACCTCTGCATACTCACAATTCGCCGTATTGTTTTCCTAAATGTTTTTTTTTTCCTTTTTGTTTTTTCTTTTGTTGGGGGAAACCAACCCCGAAAACGCTTACTGGCCGTTTATCCCCACTTATTCAAGACTTCTGGGGTTAAAATGTTTTTTTTTTATATTAATAAAAATTTTTAGCCCGGTCCCCATCCCATCCCGATAGCGAGGGTGGAGTGTATTATGAAAAGCAAAACAGCACCCTCTGCTGGCGCTGCTGACACTCGGCTGTGTTCGCCTGACCTTAATCGACGACATTATTACCAACAACTCATGCTACTGACCGTGTGATGCATGTATTTACACCTCAGATTGCCACTCTGTATTAATAATAAAATACATATTTCTACTTCTTGCCCTTTCAGGAGATTTTTTCCACGGTGAACTTCCTGTCGCCGACTTGTACGTCCTGGCTCGCATCCTCCATGACTGGTCTGAAGACAAATGTGTGACGCTCCTCAAGAGGATCTGCGACGTCTGCGAACCAGGTAAGGCCTTGTCGTATTGTTCCGTACCGTATCGTATTGCATCGTATTGTATGAGAATGAATCTCTTTATATTGTTTCATATTGTTTCGTATTTGTCATTGGTGCATCGTATTGTCCCATACAGGTCCATCTCAATAAATAAGAATATATTTATTCTAATTTATTCAGATGACATACCTAAATTAATGGTGCCTGTAAAAGCCTGCAGATGACTGTAGATGTGATATATTGTTCTCAAATTTCTAATGGAACTGTGTGAGGCTTCAGGCTGTGTGCCGATTGCATTTTCCAGCTAATAAATCACATCGACAGCCCCCTCCATAAGTATTGGAAAGGCAAGGTCAATTTCTTTGTTTTTGTTGTATACTGAAAACATTTGGGCTTCAGATCAAAAGGTGAATATAGGACAAAAGTTCAGAATTAATAAAAGTTTTTATTTCATGGTGTTTACATCCAGATGTGTAAAACAACTCAGGACCGATTACCTTTTGTTTGAAGCCACCCGCTTTTCATGTGAGCAAAAGTAGTGGAACAGACATGAACTTAACGTGAGTAACATTTAATATTTGGTGGCATAACGCTTACTTCAATAACTGCATCAAGCCTGCGACCCATTGATTTCACCACACTGCTGCATTCTTCATTTGAAATGCTTTTCCAGGCCTTCACTGCAGCCTCTTTCAGTTCTCGTTTTTTTTTCTGAGGGTTTCTCCCTTCAGTCTCCTCTTTAGGACCTAAAATGCATGCTCTATTGGGTTAAGGTCCGGTGATTGACTTGGCCAATCTAAGACCTTCCATTTGTTCCCCGTGTTGAAGTCCTTTGTGTTGGCCGATCATTGTCTTGTTGCAGGATGAAGCTTCTCCCGATTAGTTTGGATGCATTTTTGTTTAACTTGCCAGACAAAATAAAATTCAAATTGAATCTGACTGATAATCAGATTAAAGTTACTCATTCAAGTCACTGTGTGTTACTATTGAGGCTATAATGAGTTATAGAAGGCGAACAAAGGCAGTTTTGGCCTGCAAAGAAGAAGCTTCAATAAAGAACCGAGCAAGAGGCCCATGTTTATATTGTTTATCGTACTATCCACAGTCAGGGTTTCATGAACTAAAATTCATTCAATTGTGCTCATTTGCCGCGCTGCTTGGTGTACGGCAGTTTCTCTACTTTATTTCGGCTCCGTCGCCAAGGTGATTTGACGGTTCCTGTTGTTCGTTTCGTACGTGCCTGAAGCCCAACTATAACGTCTGTAGAGAAGTGTACTTGAGAATGGTGATCTTATTTACACATTTAAGACTGCACACCGTAGCTCACTTTGTGTAGTTTCAAGATATGCACTAATATTTAAGTTATGGGTTCATGTTGATGTCATTCTGGAGCTTGTGTGGAGTACAATTAAGCTAATGCACTTTGGTACTGTGGAAAAGTGAAATTACTGCCACTCAGCAGCTGCCGAATGCAATTAATAAAGTACCTTGTAGTCTGACGTAGTTACTGTTAAAATCAAGTCATCCATAAAGTAACTAAGTTACTTTTTCTAGGTAACTGTGGCAACACTGCCTATAACCAAGTCAAAGGATGGATGGAGGATGGAAACCCTCCATCCATCCATTTCTTCTCCTCACGCGGGTGGGTGCGCTGGAGCCTATCCCAGCTGTCATCGGGCAGGAGGCGGGGTTACCCCCTGAACTGGTTGCCAGCCAATCGCAGGGCACATGTAAACAAACAACCATTCGCACTCACAGTCACACCTACTGGCAATTTAGAGTCTTCAATGAACCTACCACGCATGTTTTTTTGGCGATGTGAGAGGAAAGCGGAGCGCCCGGAGAAAAGCCACGCAGGCACGGGGAGAACATGCAAACTCCACACAGGCGGGGCCGGGGATTGAACCCCGGTCCTCAGAACTGTGAGGCGGACGCTCTAACCAGTCGTCCACCGTGCCGCACGATGGAAACCTCTTTCTGAAATAAAGACGAGACAAACTCAAGATTCTGCAGTCCATCTTACATTTAATCCACAGCAACACAGGCAGCACAATCAACACACCCAAACTTAACATGTTTTTTGCTCCCCTGACTCCAGCAGCACAACAGAGAGTAATTCAGCACTGACAAGATTTCAGGTGCAGTCCAACAAATAAGCGGAAATTCAGCAGATCGGGGCTGATCGTGATTATCGAGGGGATCTCGTACCAGAAACTGAATAATCACGTCCGCGCCTCGACTCTTCCAAAGTGAAGCTTAACAATAAGTGTTTTGCCTTTATCCAAACAAACCTAGTGGTCGTAGTGATCAAAGTAGTCGTGGGTCTAGGTGGTGTCAGGGTAGGTGGTGGGAGTGTCGGTGGTGTAGGTGGTGTCAGAGTGGGTGGCGTGAGTGGGAGTGTAGGTGGTGTAGGTGGTGTCAGAGTGGGTGGCGTGAGTGGGAGTGTAGGTGGTGTCAGAGTGGGTGGCGTGACTGGGAGTGTAGGTGGTGTCAGAGTGGGTGGCGTGACTGGGAGTGTAGGTGGTGTCAGAGTGGGTGGCGGGAGTGGGAGTGTAGGTGGTGTCAGAGTGGGTGGCGTGACTGGGAGTGTAGGTGGTGTCAGAGTGGGTGGTGGGAGTGGGAGTGTAGGTGGTGTCAGAGTAGGTGGTGGGAGTGGGAGTGTAGGTGGTGTCCGAGTAGGTGGTGGGAGTGGGAGTGTAGGTGGTGTCAGAGTAGGTGGTGGGAGTGTAGGTGGTGTCAGAGTAGGTGGTGGGAGTGTAGGTGGTGTCAGAGTAGGTGGTGGGAGTGGGAGTGTAGGTGGTGTCAGAGTAGGTGGTGGGAGTGGGAGTGTAGGTGGTGTCAGAGTAGGTGGTGGGAGTGGGAGTGTAGGTGGTGTCAGAGTAGGTGGTGGGAGTGTAGGTGGTGTGAATGTGGTCGCCAGGACCTCTGCCCGATGCTGGAAGTGGTCCAGTCGGGTCTGGCGTAGGCAGAGTTCCCTGTGCCCGACCAGAAGGCGGGCTGACGGCTCCTGTGTCGATGCAGTTTAGTTAGACGTCAGTGTTACATGAGTCGCTTTCTTTGCGTTGAGACTTTGATGACTTACCAAGCAGTAGAAGGACAACAGTGGCCGCCTTGAAAGTCGCCATTGTGTCAGACGATGTCCTGTAAGACATCGAAAGGGAACATTGAATGTTCGTCAGGAGAAAATGAAAGGAGAGCTGGCTGCCAGCTCGCGGTGGGCGAAATCAACAGAGACTTTGAAGAGTGTGTCGAGTAATTGGTGCGAGGGTGTGTTGCCACAGGCGAAGGAGAGCAATTCTACATTTTGACCCCAAGATGTCGTCACAGAGGAAATGAATCATTCGGAAGCGTCGGCATATGTACTGAAGTGTTGATGCTTCATCTGAACATCGCTACTGCCAGCTAGAGAACCAACTCAGAAACTGCTTGGTGGCGCTCTTTTTCAGGAATACGTTTTCTCTTCAATGCAGTTACAATGTGGGTCAATTATCAAAAAGCCCTCAAGATGAAGAAGGTACTCACCGTGCTGAGTCAAGTCCGCTGTCGGGTGAGTGATGTCCATCCCGCTGCGGCGTTTTATACGTTGCCTCCCAGCTACTCACTTAGTACAGCCCTCGTGAAAGGGGAGCATTGCTTTCATTTTCCTTTGGCTCTCGTCCCAGCAGTTGTTTCTCTTAGGCGGGTCTTGTCAAGTGACATTTTTGTCTTCATATTATTCAATTAATCTATTACCTGGGTCACGTTGTGCAGAACAGACCGCACGAAAAATGCCGTGTGAAAAGTCCACGTTCACTTTGTATCCGAGACAAAGCCATTTGCGTGCTGCTCTTGATTGACACTTCAAAAAGCCCTTTGTGATGGTTGCTCTTGTTTGGCGTTGCTGTTGGGAAAACTCAAGGCCTTTTCACGGCGCAGTGAGCAGGATGCAGCATGCCGTCCACGAACCCGTTCATTGTGTATGTGCTGCGAGAACGCGCAAAATAAAGGCCGCAGCTCGCTTTGTGCGGCCCTCGTCAGGCACTTCATTTTCATTTGCTTCTCACGCAGGCCGTTGGTTTCTATTAGGTTACCTACCTTATTACTTAGCTTGAAAAAAATAACTTAGTCGCACAATATTACTTGATTTTAAAAACATAACTATGCTACATTACATGGTACTTTATTCGTTATATTTGGCAGCTGCCAAGGGATATTCGTGTGAGTGTTATATGACTTATCCGCAATGCGCTCTGCACAAGTTGCAGAATGACATCAACATGAACCAATAACATAAATCTTTACAATTTCAGAAAATGAGCTACTTTGTGCAAATTTGATGTGCCAAATAAGTACTTAAACATGTAAATCAGCGCACCATTCTCTAGTACACTTCTCTACAGACTCTTGACTGACAAACAGGAACCGTCTAATCGCCTTGGCGACGGAACCAAAATAAAGTAGAGAAAGTGCCGTACACAAAGCAGCGCGGCAAATTAGCGCAATTGCGAATGAACGCTAGTGTCCTCGTGGTCATTGGGAGACGAACTCCAACACTGCTGAGCTGGACTGACCCAAAGTGGCCGCGTAGCGATCCAGACTTGATTTCGTAGAAGCTCACGAAAAATCGACCCACAATGCATTGCGCGCTTAACATGACTGCTAACTAGTACAGCGTAACTCCGTTCCTTATGTGGAAATAAACAAGCAAATCATGATAGCCTCAGTAGTCACGTAAAGCGTCTTGAATAACAAACGGGAATCTGACGACTGAGTAACGCGTTACGATTACTTGTTACTCAAAAAGTGGTCATATTAGATGAACACGCGGCATCACTGATTGGCATGACGTCATATCTCATGTTGTATCGTATCACGACCGTCGTCATGCGTATTTTGTTCAACACTTGTTGCGTCAGGCGGCGGCGGCGTTCTGCTAGTGGAGGCCACGTTGCTGGAGAGCCGGCGCGGGCCCGTCCAGGCGCAGCTCTTCTCGCTCAGCATGCTGGTGCAGACGGAGGGCCGCGAGCGTCCGCCCTCCCAGTACGCCCGCATGCTCCGGCAGAGCGGCTTCCGCGATGTGCAAGTGTGCCGCACGGGCAAGACCTACGATGCCATCTTGGCTCTCAAATAGGAAGAACGCAGGAGATGCGATGTGGGATGTGCAGTGCCGTGAGGAAAAAATACAGATTATACACCAACCCCAACGTTACGAATGGCATGCAATAGTCTAAAAATGTTACTTCAGTATTTGGCTAATAGCAATTACAGGAGAAACTTATATGTATTGTAATGTATTGAGAGGACATTGCTGAATTGATTGTGCAACAGAAGCCCGCAGGTGACTCGAGATGTGATTCATTAGCTGGCGAACGCAAACGGGACATCGCCTGAACAAAGTCAATCACATCTGCAGGCTTCTGTGGCACAATCAATTCAGCAACGTCCTCTCAATACATTACCATACATTTATGCTCATCTATCGAGTTACACCCGTTTAGTAGTATAAAGTAGCCTTCCCTTTGCACGAGTGCCCCAATGATGACTTTTACGTCAATAATAGTCATCATGTTCAATGTTTCATCTGCAGAAAAAGAAAATGAAGAAATCTTTTTTCTATGCTGATGTTATAGTTAGCATGTATTTATAGTGACTAGGACCGAGCGCCTTGTAGTAAGTACTATGTAATAATGACCTTTTTTTGTAATATAATGTGTTTATGATGAATGGGACTGAGCCTCCTTGCGATAAGCCATTTTCACCTTACATTTTACACCACTTCACACAATTGTTATTATGGTGATATATTATGGTGAGTGGGACTCAGCTCTTTGTAGTACTGTGTAATAAGTCATTTATTTCAACCCCCCATTTTTTGGTAATAAAGGCTTTTTCTACACCACTTTTCTGCGCCCATCTTGTGTCTTATCATTTTATTTGAAAAATGTTCACACTGAGTGGATATTGTGATGAAATGCGTGGGTCTTAGTGGGCGCATCTGCAAATAGACAAAGATGAGACTCGATTGATTAATTGGACCCCAATGTGAACCGGCGCCCCTGTGTTTCTTAATCGTCCCTGAACAACTGCAGCAGATGGTCCATGACGACGATGGCACCGGACGGCGCCTTCCCTACCTGAACTGCCACCGAAAATACTAATCACGCTGCAGCAGGAAACAAACTGAGGTGTCGCCAAATATGTTACGGCCTCCTTGGCTCGTTAGGAGACGGAAACATTTCAAAGGACGCCAGAGACAAAAAGCGTGGAGTCAAATGCTTTAAGCCAGAAATGCTTTGTCATGCTACGGTTACAAAACAAAATTAGAATTGACTTCACCGCGAACTTGGCACCATGAGTCGTGCCATGGCACTTCCTTAACTTCTCCACCTGGGTGATCATTGCTCACTCGCAGGTCCTGCAACAAGAACACACTGCAGCCCGCATTTGGAGTACGCTATTTTTAAACTGTAAACCATTCTACTCGCCCCGTGAGTTTGCATCATTCATACTGGCTGGAGTCTACATACAGCCTCAAGCTAACACGAACCCCGCACTGCTAACGCTCGCCGAACAAGTCAACGAAATTGAAAAAAAAAAACACCCGGACTCACCCCTCATTATTGTCGGGGACTTTAACAAAGCTAAACTCAACCACGAACTCCCTAAATACAAGCAGCACATCGACTGTCCTACCAGGGAAAATAATACTTTAGACCACTGCTACACTACGGTAAAAAACGCATACCGTGCTATACCTCGTGCAGCCCTGGGCTCGTCTGATCACTGCTTAATTCACTTAATACCAACGTACAGGCAAGAACTTAAATGCGCGAACCCTACAGTGAAAACAGTGAAAAAGTGGACCAATGAAGCCAAGATGGAACTTCAAAGCTGTTTAGACTGCACAGACTGGAGTGTCTTTGAAAATTCAGCTGGCAGCCTGGATGAATATACGGACACTGTCACATCCTATATCAGTTTCTGTGAAGAGGTTTGTGTACCAACAAAATCAACAACAACAAGCCGTGGTTCACTGCTAAACTTAAGCACCTTCGCCAAGCTAAGGAGGACGCATATCAGAGCGGGGACAGGGCCCTGTATAATCGACCGAGAAACCAGCTGACTAAAGAAATTAACATTGCAAAGAGGAACTATGCAGCAAAGTTGGAAAAACAGTTTAGCGCAAACGACTCTAAATCAGTCTGGCATGCATTCCAATCGCTGACTAATTACAAGCGACGATCACCCCAAGCTGAGAACAATAGCACACTAGCCAACGACTTGAATACCTTCTACTGCAGATTTGAAAAGGACACTTTCACACCACACACCCACAATCACACCTCTGACTTCTGCGTTAACCATCCATGAACAGGATGTGAGACGCATCTTCAAACAACAAAAGATTAACAAAGCGGCAGGCCCGGACCATGTGTCCCCATCCTGCCTCAAAGTCTACGCGGATCAGCTCGCTCCAGTCTTCACTCAGATCTTCAATAGATCTCTGGAACTGTGCGAAGTTCCATCCTGTTTCAAACGCTCCACCATCATTCCAGTCCCCAAGAAACCTGCAATCTCGGTTCTGAATGACTACAGGCCTGTCGCTTTGACATCTGTGGTCATGAAGTCCTTTGAACGTCTCGTGCTGGACCACCTCAAGAGTGTCACAGGTCCCCTGCTGGACCCCCTGCAGTTTGCCTACCTACCTTTTCAAATCTGCAGTAGAAGGTATTCAAGTCGTTGGCTAGTGTGCTATTGTTCTCAGCTTGGGGTGATCGTCGCTTGTAATTAGTCAGCGATTGGAATGCATGCCAGACTGATTTAGAGTCGTTTGCGCTAAACTGTTTTTCCAACTTTCTGCAATGTGCAATGAAAACAAAGGGCGGCATATCCCGCCGCCCTTTGTTTTCCCCGATGATTCCATGTCGCGGTCCCCTCGATGAATGTGGAAGCCGGGAAGCATGACGGCGCCATCGGCTACAGCGTCGCAAAGCAAAGCCAGATACATAAATCACTTGATCTTATGATACAGTATCAATACATGAGTGCTAAATATCGATAAAATGTGATTGTAACATCATTGTAAAATAGCTCAGTATATGCATAGATGTTACATTTGGGGGGATTTGTTAGCAATTAGTGTTTTAGGATATGTGATACCGCGGCTAACTTGTAGCCTTGCATGTCTTAATCTCCCAGGATGCACCGGTGCACTGGCCCGCGAGATGGTGAAGGCATACGCCACCGGTGGCAGAAATTGCTTGAGTCGCTCTCGCCGAGCACTTACTGCAGAAGAACGGCAACTCCGCATTCCAGAGCGCTAGTACCTGGACGTAACCGGCACCGATTGATTCCAAACATGATGACAAAGTCTATTAAACGCAAACCAGCCCCCTCTGGTGCACGTGCTGAGGCTCTGCGGTGTTTTTTTCCGAGCGTAAACAACGACATTGTTACCGAGGATTACGCCACTGGCCATGTGATGCATATATTTACACCTCAGATTGCCACTCTGTATTAATTACAAAATAAATATTTCTACTTCTTGCCTCTTTTTCAATGTTCCGTCTACATCTTCATGGTGAGCGGGACTGAGCCTCTTCTAGCACTGTGTAATTAAGTCATTTTAATTGTTGTAATTGCTTTTTCAACTGCCATATGAAATTATTTTTTAATTAGGTGGTTATGTTTATTATATTTTATGCTGAGTCGGACTAAGCACCTTACAGTAACCTATGTTTCTCTTTCTTTTTCCTTAATGTCATTTTCCACTACTTTATACAATTATTATTCATATTCTTATTCATATTCATATTATTATAATTATTATATTTTACAGTGACCGGGACTAAGATCAATGTAGGGCAAAAATGTTTTCTTCCTGCTTTTTGGTAATTAAATGCTGTATATCATTAGACACCACTTTATGCATTTATTGTAAATCTTTTTTCATTTCTGGTGATTATAATTTATTTATGGCGTGTGGGCTTGAGCTCTTTCTAGTATTGTGTGTTAAGTAAAATGCTACTTTACACCAACTTTTTGTAATCAGCATGCCTTTTTCCACCACCACTGTGTAATTACTATTATTTGTAATTTATGAGGATTATATTTTAAGGAGAGCGGAACTGAGTTAGATAAAGTGATGGAAGATTATTTAAAAGAGAGAGAAAGAAAGAGCGAGAGAGAGAGAGAGAGACGAAGCTCAAAACAATCTGATTATGATTGGACAATGCATCATATAATTTTGTCAGTAGTCTAAATTCAACTTTTTTTTCCATGTATTGAAATAATATGCTTGAGATATTTAAGACCAAAGCAATGACGTCATCCTTTTGCCAACTTGATTGAAGCAGCAATTCAACTCTTTTTTTTCCATGTAATGAAGGAGTATACACTTAGCCGCCGTATATTAACGTAAAAGATTAAAAATACATCAAAAGAACGAGACAAAAACAAAAAAAATATCATTAATTGTTCACTGTCTCTTTAAGAGCTGAGATGACGTAAACTTGCCCCAACGACAGAATTGATTGACAGGTTAGGCGTCATGCGCAGTAATATAGCAAATAATAGCAATAACTAATGAATTATTTTGTGAACAAGTACAAGGCATTTTCTAACAAAAATGGCGGATATTGAATATGATTCTAATGTTTTTGTTTTTGATCTCTACGACGGCGGCGGGGGCGTTGCTGCCCTCCAGCGGCCCAGTGTGGCAACTGCAGCCAAAGCGGGCTTGCCTCCTCGCGGCCCGGCCCCGCCCCCTGCCGCCCCCTCCCCATCTGGGTGTTTGTGTATGTGGAATGCGGGTCAAGTGGAACACCGAGCCTGAACTGCGCCTCACCTCCAAGGCAAACGGCGGCTTGCACCGTATGTACCGTCCACACTGCTCCGCTGCACCGGGCTCCGTGGGCTTGTCGAAAGCGGCCGGCCGGCGCTCGGAGAACACGGCGTCGTCATTTTAAAATGGCGCCAAAGCTTAACCTCGACCAGTGGCTCGCTGGCGTCGTCTGCTGCCAGCCACTTAGCATTAGCGGCCGCTCTTAGCCACACGTTCGCAACAACTCCCAGTAAAGACGAGCCACGCGTCCGAACCAAACTATCAATTCGAACATTTCGACGCATACCGAGCTGGAACTTCGATACAAACAAAATCAGCAGTTGAAGTTGAATTGAATGCGAGCAACCAATGAACATGTTAGCACGGGTTGCTAACCCGTTCGGAACGTCGCCAACCGGCGGACTTTTTGAAAAGTACTCGAAACCATCGCTCCTCAACTATTGTCACCCTGAGACCCGCATTTTCTTGTTCTTGCCAAGTCGTGACCCACTTTTACAGACCTTAAGAACTATAAAGAACATTTTGAATTGTTCAGGAGCCTTTGAGAACATAAGGTATATCAATATTCAACGTTCACTTGAAAAGTGCATCTCATTAAGAAACTGAAGATCTTGGCATTTATCTCTTCTTTTTGGGAAAGTAGTGAAGTCTTGTTTTTTTTAGGAGATCAGGGATGCAGACCAAACCTAACAGTTTGAGTTGTTATGCGATTAAAAACAACAACAACAACTATCACCACCTGTCTGCGTTATGTAACGTAGCAACCTGCTAACAGGTTACTTCATCTCTTTTATTTATCCAGGAATTGTCCCATTGCGATACAAGCGCTCGTCTTCCAGGGAGTCCCATAGGTTATTGTCCTTAAATGGTGTGGGTGATTTCACACGGCTAATGTCTAGTAAACGCCATAATTTAATTCAATTTAATCGCGGAAAAGGGAGTACAAACAATAAGACAACAACATGATGGAATATTCCACTGGAGGCGCCGGTTGGTGGCTGGGCCCTCATGTTTTGCAACGACACTGACAGGTTAGCATCAAGGCTAATGCTAACATCTCAACGCGACGTCAAAACGACCTCGTTTTTCTCAAAAATATAAAACAAAAAATAAAAGCGTTTTTTCGTGTCCGTAGCATTCAAGCTAACTGCTACTTTGTGCTTGTGTATGCGCTAAAAGTTACGGCGTCGCTAGCTGCTGTTAGCTTAGTAGAAGGTCTATTTCTATACTGCTGCTACGTTTTCCCTACGTTTCAACCGTCAGGCCATCAAATATTATCGGATATTTCCTTAGATTTCCACTTGCAAGTCCTCCTCTATGTTGCTGTTCACGCTTCAAGTGTTGTGTACATTTAACCTTTGTGGTTGCTACCTGTTGTGAGCTAACGCCTTTTGAACAGTTGGCGTCATTTCCCGAAAAGTTTGTCGGGTTAGCGTGGCGGCCCAACACTCAAAGTCATCATTTGAAATCGTTTTTGGTTTTTTTTTGTCGTGTGCGTGATGTGAGCCAACATGTCGTCTTATACACAGAAAGCAACTCTTTCGCTCACAGCCTCAGAGGACGCGTTCGTTCACCGGCTAGCCGCATAGCTACAGCAGTTCTAGTGTTGTGCCACACAAACAACACTGATGAACTCATATTACTTGGTAAATATATGCCTTGTTGTCTTCTAGCGATACATGTTTTTCAATTTCAATATCAGTTTATGTATGGCGCGACAAGCTTGAAAATGTTAATTGTTACGTGTGATTTTCAACGCTGTAAAAGTGCCAACATGTTTGATTTGCTTCACGTTTTTGCTTCAAATCCAGTTTGGATGCTAAATAGAGGAAAAATACCAATAAAGCTGCTCGTGACAAATTTTAGGTAGCAAAAAACGTGTATTGGTGTGATATTGTGAGGAGTGTGAAAGTGTTGAAAATATTGCACTTAGGAATTTTTGATACAAATGTCACATTATCAAATTGAGACAAAAGAATGAATAAACCTGCTTGTGACACATACTCTGTAGACTAAATACTCAGCAGATGGATTTTATTGTGATCATTGGTACAAATATTTAATCTTGACAAATTTGGACTAGCCTTTAAATATGTATCATGCGTTTGAGGGGGAAATAAAAGTCAGTTAATAAAGTCGGAATATTTCAATTATAAGGCTGTTATACTACAAGAAATGGCCCAATTTTTATTGAAAAAGAATCACATTTTGACATGAATATATGAAATGTTCTCTTGCGTTACGTAACGTTACACTACGTATTTGCACACTGACTGAGGAGTATCTGCAACATTTGCACAATCGACATTGCCCACGATTATCGCACTACGAGTCACTTTAAACTGCATATATTCCTTGAAGTCTCGGCGCTATAGTAGTCATTGTAAGCGCTAGAAGACTCTGCAGCTTTTTGCACAATTGTAAAAAAAAAAACATTCATAATAATAATTTTGTACCGACCGACATTACCAGATAACTAGCAACCCTTTACTGCTCAGTGACTGTTTTTTTTTTTTTTTTGTCAATGTCTTTCTGTCTCCAAAGTGTTCTCTGTCAATTGACTGTCTATTGTCGTACTAGAGCGGCTCCAACTACCGGAGACAAATTCCTTGTGTGTTTTTGGACATACTCAGCAAATAAAGATGATTCTGATTACGTGACGTGTGGCATGACTGCGTTCACTTCAGGTTGTTTATGACTCAGCACTTGAGAGCAGTTACATAAAATAAATGTGACGTGACTATCAATTTACATTCTATGTGCACTTGTTCATATCATATCAATGTCTCCCATTTGGACTGAAATGTGTGTTTTTTTTTTTAAACTATATATTCCAGGAATGATGTGATCTTGTGGTGCTCCTAACATCATATTCCTCTGTTTTGTCCTTAGCGTGGTGAAGCTGGAGCTCCTCAGACGCCCCACCATGAAGAGAAGTCGACACCCCAGCAGCAGCGACGAGTCCGACAATGCCAGTAAGGTTTTTTCGTTTGTGCTGACTCATCATTGGTGCTGCCACCAAATATAGAACAAGAGGAGAAGATAGAGGGCGTCACATATGAACTTTTGATTTCTTCAACTGAATTGTTCACTGCTCAGGCAATTCCACCTGCTGGTCCCAGAATTCATCTCAGGCCAGGAGAGGACGCAGACAGAAACCTTCTGAGGTGCGCCACTATTTACACAATCATCACAATGCTCATAAATGAGAATATACTTGCCGATGGCACATATGCTGCTATTTCACTCCATAGTGCTTCGATAAGTGACCAAGCGCATGACAGCCGCTCTTATCTGCTGTTCCCACGCCCTCCAGCACGAGGGCCAATCAAATTCAAGCAAAACAAGAGCCAGCTTGATTCTGATTGGCAGTTTGCGCCTCAGCTGACTGCAGTGTTTGGAAAGTGTACACAAAGGAAAAGAAAAAACGTTTTCATTGATAGCACTCATTGTTTTATATTATTATATTATATTATTATATCTTTTACTCATTTGACACTATTTAAGAACCAAAAGAAAATTAAAGAAGCAAAATTAAATGTCAAAGTTCCACAAGTTAGATTATTTCTCATTTATTTTAAATTTATTTTTTAGACGAAATAAAAAAATAATGACAATGATTTTGCTGCCTGTCATTGTCTAATTCCCAATAAAAAAAATTAAATGAGAAAAAGAACTAATTTAAATTATTGTTTTTATTTTTTAGTTTTTTAAAAAATGTAAAATTAAATCAGGCGAAAAAGTTACTGAATTAAAATTTATTTGCCGGTCAATTTTTCCCCAACATATGTCGAACTGAAAAAGACATCAAATTTAATCTGCCTGTCAATCTTTTCAAAATCATTAATCATTCAAACATGTAAATGACATTATTTAAATCCAAGAAATAAAAAGATGAAATAAATGAATGTCATTTTTATTTGAAAATGTAAAATTTTAATGAGCAAAAGAACACATAATAAATTATTTACCTCATCATTTTGCTTTCAAAATAAAAATATGAAATCACAAAAAAATGACAAACGTTAAATTAAAATTTGTCGTATCAAATTTCCCCCCGATTTAATACTTAAAAGAAAGAAATATCAAATTTAAATTCTGTTTTCATCATAAGAATGTCAAACGAAAATTGTGTCTGACAATTTTCTTTCTTTTCTTGCGTGTCATTTTTTCTCCAAAATAATAGAAAAGTGCTCATCAAAATGTTTTCAGGTAAATGTTAACTAGCTCACCCAGATTGGGTCCCCCACCCAATTTCGGGTCCCGATCCACCTCTTGAAACCCCCGAGTTTAAAGAACGAGACCGTGACAAACGAGGACGTTGGTGCCGAACTTTGCATGTCCGCTCCAGGTCTTCAGGACGGACCTGATCACCGCCATGAAGGTGCACGACTCGTACCAGCTCAACCCGGAGGATTACTACATCCTGGCCGACCCGTGGCGGCAGGAGTGGGAAAAGGGCGTCCAGGTGCCCGTCAGCCCGCAGTCCATCCCGGAGCCCGTGGCCCGGGCGCTAACAGAGAAAAGCAAGGAAGTCACGTTCGTCAGACCCAAGAAGCTGATCCGCACGTCGGCCGCCCAGGCCCTCGGCTACGTGGACATCCGGACCCTGGCGGAGGGCACGTGTCGCTACGACCTCAACGAGGAAGACGTCGCCTGGCTGCGGGTCGTCAACGAGGAGTTCGCAAAGTTGGGTGAGTCCGCCGACGGCTGGGGCCGGCCGATTCATCCGATAACTTGCATGTGTTTGTCGGGACTTTTTTCGGCTCGTGTAGTTTAATGTACGGAGCGTTGGTTGATATGTTTAGCGACTCTTCCGGCGACAAGCGACTTTAATTCCAGAGTGGAATCATTTGCACATTGCGTAAAACAAGAAACAAGCCCAGTTTTATTATTAAACAGTTAAATAATGTCATGGGCTTTTTCTATGTGAAGGGCGAGATCGATTCAAATTGGAAATTGTATTTTTGTGAAAATAAATTGGTAGATTTCATTTTTCTGTAGGGGAACGGGGGATACATTTGAAATTAGAAATCGTACTTTTGTGAAAATTGTAAAATTGTATTTTTGTGTACGTGAAGGTGGGGAAAATCTATTCAAATTATAGATTGTGTTTTTGGGAAAATAAATTGGGATATATTATTTTTCTATAAATCAAGGAAGGGAAAAATCGATTCAAATTCCTGCGATTTTATGTAAGGCGATATTTCCCATATTAACCGACGGCATGAAAGAATTGTATGTTGCGTTAAGTTTCCCTAAACGTCTCCCCCTCAGCTCTCCCGCCACTGGACGAATTCGCCACGGAGCGCGCCTTGGAGGAGTTTGAGCGGCGTTGTCATGACAACATGACGCACGCTACCGAGACACAGGAGGGCCTGGGCATCGAGTACGACGAGGACGTGGTGTGCGACGTGTGCCAGTCGCCCGACGGAGAGGACAACAACGAGATGGTGTTCTGCGACAAGTGCAACATCTGCGTCCACCAGGTCAGGAATCAAACTCGCAGTCAAGGAACCACTGTGTCGCTAAAAGACGTAAACAAAAGTCACACAAACACGTTTTGTTTTAAAATAAAAACCACCTGCGCAAAATGCATATTTTCAACAAGTTTATTCAATTGGAATATTAACAACTAGCATCGTCATCGTGATTGTGATTTTCTAATGTTTGTGATGCAAAGGTAAATGCGCTGTGAGAGATTGACGTGAACTTCATGAAGTACCTTCACATTGCTGACAACGGTGATGCTGTTTATCTGTAAAGTGTCAACCATTTTGTCACCCGCCTTTTCAGGCATGTTACGGCATACAGAAAGTCCCAAAGGGCAGCTGGTTGTGTCGGATCTGCGCCCTGGGTATCCTGCCAAAGTGCCAGTTGTGCCCGAAGAAGGGCGGTGCCATGAAGCCCACCCGCAGTGGAACCAAGTGGGTCCACGTCAGCTGTGCCTTGTGGATCCCAGAGGTGACCCTCGCGCTCGAGCTCGCGAATCTTTTCCGACCCTTTCGTTGCCTTCTTATTTTTCGATCTCGTCTCCCCCCCGCAGGTGAGCATCGGGAACCCGGAGAAGATGGAGCCGATCACCAACGTGTCGCACATTCCCAGCAACAGGTGGGCGCTCAACTGCTGCCTGTGTAAAGAGAAGATGGGAGCCTGCATCCAGGTAGGTTCACCTTTGGGGGGAAAAATGGAATTAATACCAGTCGAAAGATTTCTTTGCCTGTCGTGTTTTTTCCCCACCCAAAATAAAAATAGAAAATTAAAAGAACAAATAATTACATTAAAATATATTGTGTGTGTATGTATATATATATGTGTGTGTATGTATATATATATATATGTGTGTGTGTATATATATGTGTGTGTGTGTGTGTGTGTGTATATATATATATACACGTGTGTGTGTGTGTGTGTGTGTGTGTATATGTATATATAAATAAAAAAATTGCATATTTTTGAGTCATTAAACTTTGGATTTTTTTGAAAAAAGCAAGCTTTATTCAACATTTTAGATTGCTTTGTTTGTTTGTGTGTGTGTGTGAAATTGATCAAATTTGGACATGGGTTTCCATGGCTGCAGTTTATATCGCCAGCAGGTGTTTTGTGTTGTTTGAGCAGACGTGTGGATGTATACGTAGTCAATTTGTTTATTTGGGTGACGTCTGTGTGTCTCCTAATATTTGCGGGGACTAACCCTCAGTCTCCCACCACAGTGCTCCGCCAAAAACTGCCGCATCGCCTTCCACGTGACGTGCGGCCTCCACTCCGGCCTGGAGATGACCACCATCCTCACCCAGGACGACGAAGTCAAGTTCAAGTCCTACTGCCCCAAGCACTCGGGCCTCGAGGGCGGCGATTCTGGGGAGCGAGACTCCAGCGGCGAGGTAGAAAACGAGGAAGGTGTCGGGAGCAAGAAGGGCAAACGGCGAGGAAGGGTTAGAGGGGACGACGAAGAGGACACCGCCGCCCCAGCCCCCGGCCTCGTCTCGTTGTGCCTCGTTCGTCAACGCGACCCGCAGGAAAAGCGCGTCAACATCCGCAAGATGAAACTGCAAGAGATGGAGGAGGTCTTCTACCAGTTTGTGGACACCGAGGAAGTGGGCCGCCACCTCAAGATGGCGCCCGAGACAGTGGACTTCTTGTACCAGTACTGGAAGCTGAAGCGCAAAGCCAACTTCAACCAGCCGCTGCTCACGCCCAAGAAGGACGAGGAGGACAGCCTGGCCAGACGTGAGCACGAGGTGCTGCTGAGACGCCTGCAGCTCTTCACGCACCTCCGCCAAGACCTGGAGAGGGTAGGTGACCACAGGACAGGGTGCGGGGCCCCGAGAGAGGGCGAAAGACCAACTGGGAGGGTTGGAGACCGATGTAGAGGTTTGTGATCCCCCTGGAAAGGGGTGATCGCCCTTCGAGAGGTTGAAAGACAACTGATGGGGGTCATGTGGGGAGGAGGGTAAGGAGCTCAAGAGAGGGGCGGTGACCAGAAAAGGTTAGGGGGTCTACTGGAGAGAGCTTGTGCCTGCTGGGGAGGTTGAAAAGCAATAGATAGGAGGGTGGTTGATCCTTGCAGATGATGAACCACAATTGGTGGGGGTCCTCGATGGAAGGTAAGAGACGACGACAGAGTAGGTGAGGCCTGGGAAGAGTCGGTGACCACTGGAGAGGGCAAGTGGCTACTGGGAAGGGGAGGGGTCGCCTGGAACATGTGAAATGCAAATATCGGGTTCTCTAGGAAGGTTAAAGGACCACAACACAGGGTAGGTGATCACCTGAAACGGTGGGGGCCCCCGGATAGGGTGAAAGACCATCGGGGAGGATTAGTGACCACTGTAGAAGATGAGGCTCTTCTGGAGAGGGGTGGTCACCAATGGTGAGGGTGAAAGATGATTGGTGGGGGTCCTCTAGAGAGCATTGGTAACCTATAGAGAGGCTGAAATACAATTGATTGGGGTCCTCTGGGGAGCGTAATGGACCACAACAGAATGGGTGGCCACTAGAAAGGGAAGGAATCCTTCAGTGAGGGGGGTGGTGACCCTTGGAAAGGGTGAAATGCTATCACTATACGTCCTCTGGGGATGAGGAGGGGCTAAAGCAGAGGGTAGGTGACCAGAGGAGAGGCTAGGACCTCTCCAGAGTTAGTCACCCCTGGAAAGGCTTAAAGACCATGAGAAAAGTTCCTTTGGAGAAGGTCTGGGTCCTCCAGAGAGTCAGTAACCATTGAAGAGGGCAAGTTACTACTGGGGAGGTTAGAGACCTCAGAGGAGGGAAAGAGACAACTGGAATTGAGGTCCTGTGCACAGCGGTAAAGTCCATTGGAGAGGTTATGTGAAAACCGGGAAGGCTAAAAGACCTGAGCTCCTCTGGAGAGTGACTTACTTGAGGACTACTGGAGTGGGTAGCTGCCCATTGGAGATGCTAGGGGTTCACCTGAGGTAGGACGGTGACCCCTAGAACATGAAAGACCAGTGGTATTGGTCCTACTACTACTCGAGAGTGCAGAGGTCATTGTCTACAGATGTAGTTGATCTTGAGGGCACGAAGAGTAACGTCAGGTCCTCGTATGTGTTGAAAAAAAGACAGGGCGAGAAGCACACCACAACGTTTAACTTTGTGACCCGCTGCCGCCCCCTCAGGTCCGCAACCTGACCTACATGGTGACCCGGCGGGAGAAGATGAAACGTTCCATGTGGCGAGTTCAGGAGCAGATCTTCCAGCACCAAGTCCAGCTCATAGACCAAGAGCTGCTCAGCAGTGAGTTTCTAGTCTATAGACCACCACTGGGGCTGTGTGTGTGTGTGTAAATTAATTTTTGTTTATATTTCATTTATTCTTTAAACAGACAGATGGGCCATGACATTTGTAAATTGCAACAAATATTTTGAGTACTCTTGATGAAATGAAAATGCTTGCTGAACCGGACCCCTGCTGTACTAAACCATCCCACAAATGCCAAATTTAATGCTATGTCCACAATTTTGTCACCAGGGAATCCATCGGAGCTGGATCTGCAGAGTCTCTTCTCTATAGACCGCCTGAACTCTCAAAGGTCCCACACTCGGACCCCATGGAACCACTCTGAACACAAGACCAAACGACGATCCAAGCAGGACAAAGGGAAATCGCGTGAAAGGAAAGGACTCTCTGACTCACCGCCGGTATCTAAGGAGGACACCAGAACCCTTGAGGCCAAACCCTTGCAGCTCAATGAGTCGGATCAGGACCCCCGGGCCCCAAACCATCCTAACGACAACCTCGTGCTTCGGCACACGAAGTCCCCGAAGCAGGAGGTGACCGCTCAGGAAAGTGTTGGTGTCAAACTGCACAGGAAAACCGCCCGGATGGAGGCCCCGGTGCCTGAACGGCGGCGAGAAAAACAACAGGAGCACGACGACCGGAAGCGGAAGCGTTGGACTGAAGTTTCAGAGACCTCCGCCGGAGCCCTGAAGGGCCGGTTCGGCTCTAAGGCTCTGGACAAAACCATTTCCATCCGGCTGGTAGACATTAGATCATCGGACGCTGGAGAAACCAGAAGAAGGTCCGGAAATTCTGACGTCATCAACCACAGTAAGCTAAAGGATGCCCCTTTGGATGTTCCCCGGGTGTCCAATGGGTCCCTGAAAGGCTGGGGGAAGTTCCGGATCCCAAAGCGCAGCGAGAAGAACGAGCCGGAACAAAGCAAACAATTGCTGCGGCCGCTCACCTACACGCTTCCGCCGGGGCCCCAGCACCCTAGGACCAGGCTTCGTACGGGGGCCGAGAACGAGGGCGGCGGCCCTGAGGTGCTGGACCAGCCCTGCTTGAAACGATGCCACACGCACCAGCTGAGGGGCGACGCTTCCCTGAGCCGACGCTACGGCTCCGACATCATCCGGCGTGGCGTCCTAGCGTCCTGACCAGGCGGGGTTGGGGGGGAATGACCCCTTAATCTTTTTAGTTTTCTGGACAAATCTGAAAAAACGTCTGACTAGAGCTGATATTTATTTTTTACATGTAACATAAACTGGGAAATATTAGACTTAATTTGAGACACTTTTCATGTTCTGCCGCCGCCCCCCGAGGGACCACAAGCTGTCATGAATTATTATTATTTGTTTAAGTTGTAAAGGGATGGAACATTTCCAGGAAACTTCTGAAAGGTTTCTGAATAATGGGAAGTTAAAATCGGGAAATTTGGAAATATGTCCAATTGGAAACTTTCCCTGAGTAGATGATCATATTCAAACATCCAGCAGTATCTTAATTATTACTTCAAAACTTTTTCAGTTTGAGCACTGGTGTATCGGAAGCTCGCTCGCAACTTAAAATTTGCAGCAAAAAATGGACCGGGCGTAGAGTCGTAACGTTTTTCAATTCCTGGTTTATTCCCATGGAAAGTTTCCAACTTTTAAAATTCCTGTTGAAAGTTTCCAACCCTAGTCGGAAGTATTGTGTTTTGCACGACGCAGGAAGTAACAGCGGCCTTTTTACGATTGGCATTTAGGAGAAGTTGGATTTTCGCCGTTAGCACTTAAGTGTCGTTGAATTAGCACCTGTGCCACGTGCCTCACTTAGTTCAATCGTTTGCACTACGACGGGCCGGCCAGTTATTTTTACACTGAAGACAACAAAAATATTTTCTATCCTTGGCCGCTGCTGTACTATCGTTATGCAAAAATCGTTCTTGTTTTGGTTGTCTTTTGTCTGAAAGACAAAATAAAAAAATATCTGGAGGAACGACATCTGCGGCTTTGTTGGTTCTTATTTCAGTCGTGCAAACGGACAGAAGCCACGTTTTCCCCAAGTGTCATTCAAGCAGATTCCTTCTTGCTAATGGATGGCATGAAGAGGAATCTTTAGTTTTACGGCAATTCAACACTTCATTGGGAAGCTGCACTAAAGCGAAACTTGACAAGATGAGCCAAAGTCATCTTAACGCGGGTATGTTATTTTAGGACTTGTAATATTAAACTATTAAAAGTGTGTTTTTGTGGAATCATTTCCTTGTACAGTGGGAGGAAAAAGTATGCGAACTCTGAAATTTCTTACATTTCTACCTAATTTGGTCTTAAAATGTGGTTTGATCATCTAAATCCCAAGAGAAAAGAGGCTGCTTAAAGTGATTCCACGCAATTATCTTTTCATATTTTTACAGCATAATGTAAACATTCACAGTGCAGGCCTGTAAAAGTAAGTGAACCCTTGGATTTAATAACCGCTTGACATTTTGGCAGCAAGAATCATATGCAAACAGTTCCTGCAGGTGCAGATCAGACGAGCAGGATGAATTTTGGACCATTCCGTTCCAAACCACACCCACAGTCTTTCTCATTGATTGGACTCCAGGTTGGTTCCCACCTGACTTATTCGCTCTCGGAGAATCTAGCCGAGAGGTTCACTTTTTCCTCCCGGTCTTGTGAATGTTCATATAATTTGTTATTAGTTTAAGCAGCCTGTTTATTCTTGTGATTTAGATGCTCATACCTACATTTTATGGAATCCAGACATTTAAGAAATTCCAAAGAGTTCACTTACATTTTCCTCCCACTGTAGACTCAACTATTTTTGTAAAATGATGCACACATTGTTCACGTCATAATTTTATTGTAAATTAGTGACTTGTACCCATCACATTTTCTCATCTGGAGGAACAAAGTTTGTAGCATTGGCTTTTATTTGATGGAAGGTATCTGAAGTGGAGCTTGTCTGAGGAAAAAAAGTTGACAAATATTTCATTTAAAGCATCCTTCCATCAGACAAAAGGTTGCCACGTTTTCAAGACTCAACCTGCATTCCTTACAGACGAAAGCTGGCTTCGAAGAACTCGTGTATTCGAACAATAATGCATGTTATGTGACAAGTCATATTACCCTTTTTTTTTTTAATACATGAATGTCAGAATTCTCCACAGGAACCTGAAGGCAGCAGTTGGAAACATACCAAAATGCAATTTGACAAGATCGTCTTCAGTCCTCCATCACGTTATATTCGGACTTCTTGTAATACACAAACATTCTCATTTTCATGCCGTAAGATTAGAACAAATCCCTTTTCAATTCACAGGTTGCTTTATTCAAAGTATTAAAAAATTGTGCTTTTGTGCAGCCTAGTCATTTTTTTTGCCTTTTTAATCACATAATTCATTTTACCATTTTTGTTTGAAGTTGGGTGGCAAGGTTGACGACTGGTTAGAGCATCTGCCTCACAGTTCTGAGGTCCGGGGTTCAATCCCCGGCCCCGCCTGTGTGGGGTTTGCATGTTCTCCCCGTGCCTGCGTGGCTTTTCTCCGGGCACTCCAGTTTCCTCCCACATTCCAAAACCATGCATGCTAGGTTAATTGACGACTCTAAATTGCCCATAGGTATGAATGTGAGTGCAAATGCTTGTTTGTGCCCTGCAATTGGCTGGAACTGGCAACCAGTTGAAGAGTGTACCACGCCTCCTGCCCGATGATAGCTGGGATAGGCTCCAGCACGCCCGCGACCCGCGTGAGGAGAAGCGGCTCAGAAAATGGATGGATGTTTGAAATTGTAATGCTTAGATTTTTTCCCCCCCTTTGATTTACTGTAATATTGCAAGTTAATTTCATTTAAACTCATTCAGTGCCAACGCTCAGTTAAAATGGATATTTGACTTTAATAAAGCCATTGACGGCTACGTGGCAGTGAATGAGTTCAATGACATTTTTAAAATATTGACACGAAATTTAAAAAAAACTTCATACAACTTAATACCATTTCAGATAATCATGTACAAAAACTTTACATTTGTATATAATTCTGAAACTGTATTGGAAAAATGTTTTTTCCTCAACTTTATTATTCTTGTAAACCATCTTTATTTTCACAATTTTTTTTCTTGTATAAAAAAAAAAAAAAAAAAAAAAGAGGGGGCGCAAACACGACTGAAAAAAACAAAACCCTAACACGGTGTGGTAGGATTGGGAAAAAAAACGTATATTTACAATAGAAGGCAACACTATGGGCACTTATACAGTATGTACATATTAGTCTGTGGTTTAGAGGGGACAGTAGTTACAAGCCAGTTAAACAGTGCTCACAACAATCCACTACATACATTCAACACAAAGCGACAAGGTTAGCGCAACAACGATCGTTAGGTAGGAAAACCAAAAAACTTCCCGCACATGACCACGATGCCTTCAGACACCCTGGGAAATTAGGAATACAGTTCCGATGTCCCAATCCAGACTAGACAAAAACGAAGACACTTAAAATAAAAACCGCAGTTCGGCGGTGGCCTTTGTGACGACATAATGAAAAACGCGAAGTAAACACTAACTGCCAGGGACGTGGTGAAGAAAAATTAAATAAAAAATCTCCCTTAAAGCCGATTTAAGGACTCGGGGGGTATATTCGAGCACCGATTTCTTTTTACTATCAGACTAAAGCTGATTCATTCTGACTTAACACACTCAAGGCGCCTTTTCATGACTCAAAGTGCATTCAAGCACTGATTCCTTCTTCCTAACAGACTAAAGCGCCTTTTTTAAGGACTCAACTGCATTTAAGCACTGAGGAGTCTTAGCCACACACCAGAGGCGTCTTTCACGGACGCAACGTGCATTCAAGCTCTTCTTCTTCTTCAAGACAAAAGCTGCCTTTTCATGATTCAAGCACAGTTTCCTTTTTCAACAACATTAAAAAAAGACACATTATGCTCCAAATATTTCACACAAAAAAAAAAAAAAAAAAAAAAAATGTGCTTTGAGCCTTTAAACATCTCAGTAGTGTTTGTCAGAGGGCAGCAGAGCCCCTTCCCCAACATGATCTATTATTATTATGTCCTACAGGATATGATCACTAAAATAAAAAAAAAGACGCTACTGGACAAAGCATAGTACAAGGTTTCCTGGCATATACATATAAATTGTTACTATTTATACTCTATATATTAGAATAAAAAATACATTTGGCAACATGTCGGATGCGTCCCACTAAGTCATGTCTGCTACTTTTTGGTCTTGATGGAAACTACGAGAAGGAGAAGGGGACCAGAGTATGACCTTTAACTTAACTCTATGATATAACGCCCCAAAATTTTTTTTAAAAAAAAGGTAGTTTGGTGGAAACGTTCAAGAACAGGAAGTGGATAGCGCCGTGCAGGAAGACAAAAAAAAAAAAAAAAAACACCTGAAAAAGTGTAACTGGCAAGCTCGTTCCCTGACGACCAAGATTTAACGGTTTACTTTTGTTCTTTTAGGCTTCCGCCGCTTTCCTCTTGGGGTTTTTGACTCGGGCCTCCCCGGGCCCCTCGGGACGGGCGGCGAGGGCGACATCCTGGTGGTGCTCGTCGTGCTCCTGGCAGCACAGCTGCCCCGTGGGCGGCCAGGCACGCAGCGCCCCCTCCTGGTGGGCCTTGCAGAAGGAGTTGGGGCACAGCTGGCAGAAGGCGTCCGAGTTCTTGCCGCAGACGTCACAGTGGTGCCACGGGCAGTCCCAGCGACCTGACGGCAAGCGGTAACGTTAAAAATTTTTGGCCCCAGCACCGGTTTTACGGATCGACTGAAAATCGGGAGGACATGTTGATCATATCAAGATGGACCAATTTGTCCCAAGGACCTAAGAAAATATGTATACAGTTGAAACCAAGAGGTTTACATACACTATATCAAAAGAAAGCCATGCTTTTTCCCCCCTCACTGTCTGACATGAAATCTGACTAAATGTTCCTGTTTGAGGTCTATTAGGATGACTAAAATTATTTGTATTTGCTAAATACCAGAAGAATCAGTCCATTTTTCAAAGTCAGAAGTTGACATACATTCCATTAGTATTTGGTACCATTGCCTTTAAATTGTACGACTTGGGTCAAATGTTTTGATATGCTTCCACAATGAATTTTTCAGAACTGGTGCAACTGAGCCAAGTTTGTAGGCCGCCTCGCTCGCACATGCCTCTTCAGGTCTGCCCATCAATTTTCAATAGGACAGAGATGGCGGCTTTGCGGTGGCCACTCCAAAACATTGACTTTGTAAGCTTCGGGCCATTGTCCATTTGGAAGACCCGTTTGCGCCCGAGCTCTAACTTCCTGGCTGATGTCTTGATATTGTTGCTTCGCTATTTCCACATCATGTTCTTTCCTCATGGCGCCATCTAGTTTGTCAAGTGGATCAGAAAATGTAACAACGCTCCTTGCGGCCAAACGGCTCAACTTTTGTCAGAGCAAAGGAAATTGTAATCTGTCATTTTTTTGTTTGTTTCTTTTGAAGTAATGGCTTCTTCCTGGCAGAGTGGTCGGTCCAGTACTTGTTGTTAATGACACACACTTCACCAGCTTCAGCAACCATCTTCACGAGGTCCTTTTGCTTTTGTTCTTGGGCTGATTTGCACATCTGGGACACTTCCTGAGCAGTTTGATGACCGGACATTCTCGTGGTGATTATACTTGCATGTAATTGTCTGAACAGATGAACGCAGCACCTTCAGGCACCTGGAAATTGCACCCGAGGATGAAGCAGACTTATATCTTGGCTGATTTCTCTTGCCTTTCCCATGATGTTACACAAAGAAGAAATGTGTTACAGGTGTGCCTAGTTCAAATACATCCACAGATGTGTGTCTAATTACATCAAATGTTGTCAATAAACCTATCAGAAGCTTCCAAAGAAATGACATCGTCTGGGTTTAAAAAGGTATAGTAAACTTCTCACGTTGAAGAAAGTCATGAAAAATTGCTTCTTTCCTTATTCTAGCATTTAGCAAATTGACTGAAAACAGGAAAGGTTTAGGCAGATTTCATGTCAGACAGTGAGTTTGTTTTTACATAGTGTACGTAAACATCTGCTTTCAACTGTATATATGATTCGTAGTAAAGTTAGGGTGGGTGAATATCTGATGTGTGGGCGTGTGCTGACCAAAGGGCCTCTTGGAGAGGTTGAGGCAGGACAGGTGGAAGGCTTTGGTGCACGTCTTCTTCCCACAGATGACCAGCTGTCCCCCATCGCCGCAGCGGAAGCACTCGTCGTCCGACTTCTTGCCCTCCGTCCGCCGTTTCCTGTACTTGCGCTTCAGTCTCTTCCCCTTGGGCTCGGCCGCCTGAGCGCTGGAGTTCTGTTGACGCCAGGTAACGTCGTCAAGGACGGCGATTGTATAGTCGTACCCCGACTTACGACTAATTCGTTCCACGGCCGTGCTTGAAACTCAAATCGCTTTGGTTGGCGGTATAGCCTTTACTTACTCTTTCTGCTTCAGTATCATATGTTGTACATACAGAAGTGCTACTATTAGTGTATATGTATATATATATATATATATATATATATATAACATTATTCTATACTATTCCGCCAAGTCCACTAAACACACACACCTCGCTCATCGTTTTCTATGATTTCATGCTTTACTTTAATTGACATTTGCTTCTTCTCAGCAATTAGGACCCACGGTTAAAATAAAGAAATTTAGCCAAACACAACCTCTAACTTTTACTGCGAGGTAAGCAACGTGAACGGACGGTGGCCAGATGTGGTGAAGTTCATTGCATCCATCTCGCCAAGTCAACACACATAAATGAATACGAATTCTCACAACACAAAACAAAATAATTAATTGACCGGGTGACGGCGCGTAACACGAACAAATCACAAGTTGAGGTGCTCTTAAGTCAAGGTACGACTTATGTGACATCCGTGCATGTTTCGTTTTTTTTTTTTTTTTTTTTTTTTTAAACCTTGGGGCGATCTCCCAGGAAGCCGCTGCAGTTTGGGGCGCCGCAGCGACACACCGTCTTTTCATTTCCCAAGCAGTCCAAGTTGTAGTTGAACGTCAGCTCGGTGCCTACCAAGCAAAAACGAACACCAAAGTGTCAGAGACGTTTTCAAATTTACATTTATTTTCATTTACGGTTAAATGAGCCAGCGGTGGAATATTTGCTGAGTCAAGAGTCTCTCCTAGTCTCCAATAATGCCAAACGTGCCATGAAAAAGCGGCTACATTTGTTGCTAGTCACTGTTTTGAAAAAAATAGCTCCGAAAAGTCACGAAATATAAGTAATGCTAAGCTGGCAACACCAAGTATCGCTGGCTTTAGTGTGTACATCTCAATAAATTAGAATAGTGTCAAAAACTTCATTTAGTTAGGAAACTCATTTTACAATGAGTGAACGATGATGCAATGATTTACAATACACACACACACACACACACACACACATCCATCTATTTTCTGAGCCGCTTCTCAGGAGGCGGGACACACCCTGAACTGGTTGCCAGCCAATCGCAGGGCACATACAAACAAACAACCAATCGCACTCACATTCACACTTACAGGCAATTCAGACACACAGTGAAATATTTCATGATTTTTTTTTTTTTTTTTTAATATTTATGTATAATTTTGAAACCAAAACCTCAAATTCCCCATCTCCAGAAACTAATGATGATGTAACAATCAATCAAGAAACAACGGAAATGATACGTTTTAATGCAGCAATTCGGTAGTAATTTTTCCTCTGAAAAGTGTTTAATGAATCCATATCATGTATGAGCACCGACGTGGACTTTTGTACCATATTTGAACTGATTGCGCGGGATCTGTATGCATGCGTGTTGTTGTTGTGGCGGCTTTCGAGCGCCCGAAAATACCTGCTGGGATGTCGCAGACGGCGAACAGTCCGACGCGCGTGTCTCCATTGACGGTCCACTTCTGCGTCTCGCAGTTGGGTTGACAGCTGTGGTTCATGAAGCGGGAGACGTTCCCCTTGGGACCGGCGTCGATGATTCGGTCCTTGGCAGGCAAATGAAACGGCAAAGGTATTCTATTGTTATGCATTTGTTTTGCAATGTTTAAACAATAAGCGCACGCTCGTGCGTTTGTTGTATTGGCAACTGTGACGCTACAGCGGACTGGCATGTAGCGTTCCCAATGCAATACCGTGCCATTCGTGTCGCTCCCCGCGGAAGAGGAACTGCTGAGCGCACAGCACCCGTATCCACTGGGGAGCATCGTGTTGATGTAACACACGCATACGTAGTGTACATACACACGTATACCTTGTCAATGGTGAGCATGTAGAAGTCGGTGATGTTGTTCTCGTGAGCGTACTTGATCCTGGCCCGACATTCGTCCTCGTCTATCAGCTCGCCAATGTACTCGTTTACAAACTCGCCCTGGTGGATTAACAGGTGCGAGTTATATGCGCTACCATTTGGAATTTCGTACTTGAAGAGATAGTAGTGTAAACTGACTGAACGGGAAATTTGAGCACATGGAGGTGCGACAACTAATCGACCGTCAAATTAATTGACTATTTTGACAATCAATCATTTCGAGCCTCTCAACAGTAAATATTCTCCCATTTCTGTAATCCTCCATGAAAGCAGACTGATTATCTTTATGTTCAATGGGAGGTGGAGAGGAAAGAAAAAAAAAAAGACATTCACAAACATCAGCGTTGACTTTGGAAACCAATGATCAACATTTCCCCCCCTATTTTCTGACGTTACGGACCAAATCAAACAATCACAATTTTTGGAAAAAATAATAGTCAGTTGAAATAATGGTTATTTGCAGCCGTATTGAGAGAGGCTGCGTGAAGGGGCTACGTTGGCATGTCAGAATTGCGCGAGTGTTTTGTTTTTTGGACTCTCCCGCTTCACCTTCTTGATGTCGCGCAGAGCGATCAGGCCCCAGCCTTTGCCGGGCGTCTTGATGATCTTGGTGTCCGGGTAGAGACGCTTGGTGAAGTCCTGGTTGCAGCAGCGCTCGCCACTGGGGCACACCTGCGGGTGGCACTCGTACTGCAGCATGCGGTTCAAGCACTCCGACTCGAAGCCGCACGGACGCTCCACCGACGGCTTGCAGTTGCACTTGGGGATCTCGGACACGTCGGCGGCGTACACCTGGACTTTGCCCACCGGTTTGTTGACCTGAAAGTGACGAGAGGCATCCGCGGAGAAGAGTTTGTACATGGCGGCATCATGGAATGCAGTCGACAAGGTATCGCTGGCGATATGGCTTTAGAATAAAACGGGCAATTCGTCCTCACTAAAATCCAGTTAAACATTTTTCTCCTTGTACGAAAAGCAAAAGACTGACATTTTGTTTTGCTTTTTGTTTTTTTCCCTCTCAAACGAGATTTGTTTTATTTCTCCTGCTATCAAACAAGCTTTGAAACAGTTTTTGCCGCCAGCATTAAATTGAATCAACCGCCGCAGAAATGTTTTTGTCACGGGCCACATCGTAGTTATGGTTTCCCTCGGAGGGCCGTTATGACTGAATTAGGGAAGAGTGAGTACCGATACCAGGTATCGCCATTGGGCCGATACCGCCCTTATTTCAAGTGATAGGGTACTCGTGAAGGCTGCCGATACCGGCCACCGATATTTGATCCAGAAAAATCTGACATGACGTAAGTAAGCCCTCCTCACCAGTAGTCGGCGCTGCTACACTGCCGCGCTTTGACACATCGGTAAATCCTCATGTGCGTCAGAAAGAAAGACAGGTCTTTGTTCGCAATCGTCTGTCAGTGTGTTAACTGAAATTCAAAAGTACGAGTGTATGATCAGCTAATATTATTACATAGACAACAAATTGATGGATAACTAGTTTTGAAATCAGAAGCCAGTAAAAAAAATATTAAATAAATAAATAAATGTTCAACTATTATTCAATTTTATTTGACAAGTGCAATTGGTAACAATGAAATGCTTCCAATATCTCAATGTCAAATCAAAAGTGAAGACAATCTGTAGTTTTGGTGTTTTGGCAAGAGACGTACGTGGGCTGTGTCCGAAATCGTTCACATTATCCACTAAAAGTACGAGTCCTGTCTTGGTGCTCGCCAATCAGAAGAGCAGGCCAGGTAATCGTTTCATAAATACAATGGACACGAGACTTTTTGTCCCCCCGCGCTCGATGAGTTTTCCTTGTGGTAACAACCCGGCACGCCGCTCACGACGCAGCAATTCGCTGGCGGAACGGCTTCGGCACCGTAGATGCAAACATTTTAGTGAAAGTTAACTACTTATTACGTTCGCAAGCCCACGAGCTAACTAGCCAGTGTGCTAAGGAGCGAAACAGCTCGCTCAATTGTGGCGACATCATTTAAAACAGAGGTCACTAACTGGCGGACCGCGGTGCGCGTCCGGACCCAGAAGAGTTCCCAAGCGGACCCTCACCATAGCCAAAAAAAGAACGGTTATGATTCAAGACAAACGGGGTGCTTCTGTTTTAAGCGGCGCATATTACAGGCTTTACGGTAGCGATGAACTGTACCGACCAATCACATGCGAGTTCCGCGAGTTTTTTTTTTTTTTTAGACAACCACTGATTGTTTTATCATTTATATCAAGGATAGTGTAACAAATGAATTAGACATATAGTGCAGACATTTCTTATGTGATAAACAAAGAATGCCTTTCTCGACAAAAAAAAAAAAAAGACATTTATAAGGGACCCCCAAACTTTTAAATGGTAGTGTATACTCTATATAAAATGGTAGGGATGGGACTTGAAAATCTTTTTAAGAACCAGTTTGCAGTAATTCAATTCCTAGGAATCGTTTCTTTGCGTGCCCGACGAGTCCGCTTATTGATTCCTCTTTCGTCGCAAATGAGTGATGTCCGACCCAAAAAGTGTCTTTCGCTTCTGAACCTTTCCCACATAACGTAAAGGCAGAAGCACTCCGAAGTTTGCCACGATCTCACCTGAAAAGATGACACCGTAGCAGCCGGTTGTGGCAATATTAATTTGTTCTGGAGGTATGATATCACACCTTGATAAACTTGTACGGGGGCGGTTTTCGGTTTTTCTCCTGCGCTTCCTTGGCTTCCCGCTTTATCTTCATCTCCTTGAATCGAGCTTCAGCCTCCGACAGAGCTGAGGAAACAAAGCAGGTAAGGAAACACGTCATATGTACGATTCGGATTAAGATTGGTTTGCTGTCTGGATCTTTACCCGTCTTGAAGACCTTCCCGATGCCGGTCCTCTGGTACTTGCTTCCCCGGTCGCCCTCCATGTAAGGGAACACTCGGCCCTGGTGGGTCCAGAAGTAGTCCTTGGAGCCGAAGAAGAAGACGGGGAACTCTCCGATCTCGTGGCGAAGGTGCTGGATGTTGGTGGGGATGTTCCGGGGGTGGTGAATTTCCGCGGGCCACCACCTGAAGGGGGAGGGGGGGAAAAAAAAAAACCACCCAATTGGAAAGGTTTGGATGAAAAACGTGGCGGCATCCATGGCCCCGCCTCACCGGTAAGTTCCCAGTTTGACCCAGATGATGTCTCGGTATTTGGGCTTCTTGCCGGCGCGACAGTCGTTGCAAAACCAGCTGCCGTCTGGCATGGCGATGTTCAGGCAGTCCGGGTGGAAGGCGGCAGGACAAGACTCGCAACACAGCAGTTGACCTCCTACAAGGCGCACATACATTTTTGGTAATGACTACAAAAACGACTTAGTTATAAGTGGAAGCTGCAGTGCAATTTGAGATTTCTATTTATTGTTTTTTTGAATGGGGGTTCACAAAAGAGGAGCTGCGCCATCCATTTGGGGATCTTTTGGACTTTTTTAGGGTGTGGGTGGGGTAGAGGAGCTACGCCATCTCTATCAGGGTGTTAAAAGGGGGGCGTGGCTTCAAAAGTGGACTTAAAGGTCCTTTTTTCTTTATTTCTAACATCATCTGGACTTTCATGTTTTTGTACGGCACCTTTGGAGCACACGAAGCACCAGCTGACGTTGACGTGACTGTGGTGGCTGTATCCTTTCTTGGCGTTGAAGTGGTTGGTGCAGACGATGGCCGTGTTGGCGATCGTCTCGCTGCCCGCCGCCACACACTGGTCGCCGACGTGGTAGGCCACGGGGCAGCGCAGGCATCGCATTAGCCGCCCTGGAAACGCGTAAGCAAAGATAACTGGCTAATGAGCAGAGGTAGGAGTAGGTCACATACACTGGTGCTTTGAGATACAAGTTTCATTCGTTCCCTGACCACGCTCGCAACTCAAAAGGTGCAACACTCAAATCATTTTTCCCCGTTGAAATAAATGGAAATGTCACTGATACGTTCCAGCACCCCCCCCACCCAAAAGAAATTGTTTTTTATTGTTTTACGTAAACTAACTGCGTGGCAATACACAGCTTGAAGCCTCTTTTTTTAATAGAAAAAAAAAAATTGTTCAAAAATTTGTTCAATTTTCTTGTCACCATTTATACATAAAATACACTGTATATACACCTTACAATTAAATGAGTAAAAAATTAATAAAAATAAAATAAATCTAATATCCTGTGGCCAAGTAAATACCATTCAAAACATTTGGTGGAAGTGCAAAGAATTAAAACAACACAGTGCTTGAAGTAGCATTGAAGTATAGCTACCAATTATCCAGTCAAACAATTACAAAGCGGAGGAAAATAAGTTACACGATTCCCTCAGGAGAAGCAAGGTAAATCTAATTATCAAAAGATAGAAGATAAGGTACGATAGATGTTATGATATCGTTATATCTAGACTTTACACTGATTTTATCGGCATCCGCCGATAATTAGCATTTTATGCTGATCGGCGACATTTACTCCGCGTCGCCATCGTGCACAGTATATTTGAATCCAGAAGCTACTTTATTTTTAGCCTTGTCGCGTGTCTTTTGGCGTAGTCCTGTAAATATCTGACAGCCAATATAAATTTATTATTATTTTTTTTTTTTAAAAGATAGACAGACAACACGTAATGCCCGCCAGCTCAGACTAGAAGAAAAATTTGCTCTATGTCAGACTACTGCAATAAAATCTTGTATTCCGATACCACCACATCCTGTTTTTTCCGATCACTGGGCTTCATCGCAAACGCGACCGGATACACTCGTTACCATGGCGACGACAACAATAATAGATTGCGCCATGTGTTTGTAAGAACAAAATGGGGGGAAAACGTGTGTTGTTGATCACCGGTGGTCAGGAGAGGAGAGGACGTTCGTTTAAGGCAACAAACAAAAATGTCACAAAAAGTGGATACATTAATGACTGTATTGACTTCCTGCCATCTAATAGAAGACCATTCATTTGTTCTGTCTGTCACTATGCCTCACTGGCATCAATAGAAGAACAAAGATACATTATTTTAAATATAATTTTTTGAGCAATTAAGTACACAACCATATGCAGTAAATGAACAGGTCATTTAAATAGACACATTCCTCCATCATGTGATCGGATCGGTGATCGGTTATCGTTTTTTTAAACTCGCTGATCAGTCCCAAAAATCCTGATCGTGTAAAGCCTAGTTATATCGCACAGCTCTAAGTCGAGTTGAGTCGAGTCCCCACTAAATTTCAAGGGAGTCAAGTCATGTGACTCAAGTCCCCCAGCTCCGGTAAGAAGCACGGCGAGCGAGGCGACGTGAGCGCGGTGGCCGCAGAGCTCCTCACCTTTGCTGGACTTGTGCTGGGTGCGGCATCCGTAGTGGCAGCTGATGCAGGTGTGCAGCGGGCAGCGGAAACCTTTGTTGTCAAACACAGTGAGCGGGCTGAGGCGGGCGCACACTTCGTGGTAGAACTTGCCGCAGTGGGCAACGTGGCAGCGGCGCACCTCGCCGTCCGACCGCTTACACGTGAAGCACGGGTGAACTCCTGGTAGAAGAAACGAGGAACCTCAAAGATCCGACGGTCCGTGAAAACACCGCCAAATTGATGGCGTGCTCACCCGTGCTGCACGGCTGACACAGCAGCTTGTCGTCGCGCTTGAAGCTTTCGCCCAGACAGTGGCGATGGAACATTCCGCAGCACTGACCTTCGCAGGGAACCAGATCCTCACCGGCCTGCTCGCACACCTGCACCACAACACAAACATGTCTTCCGTGTCTGTGGCCGTAAAACAATTCAACTGAGTGAATGGCGTGTGAAGAGCAACCTGGCAGACAAACTCTTTCTTGCGTTCTCCCTTCTTCATCCCATCCAGGCTGTCACTCGGAGAATCGGGACATCCTTCACTTCCAGAACCCTGCACACAAAATGTAGTCAGTCCGCTTAAAGGTCCCATATTCTGTCTATTTTGACCTCCGTAGACTGACTCTCTAACATGAACTTAGTATAAAAGTTACATTTCCAAAAACAGCTTGCTTTCATCATACAGGTGTCCAGAAACGACTTCTGTTTGAGCCACTTTTGTATCCACTGTGTCCATATTTAGCCAAGACCACTCCCTTTCCTCTGATTGGTTGCTTCCGTCTTGTGAGAGCACACGTGTTTGTAATGTTGACAGCGCTGGCTCGGGAGCAGAGAGGTAGGCGGAGATGTTCGCTAGTGAATATAAGCTCGAGAAAGTCCAACGAGCTGATTTCAGGCCTCTCTATGCAGAAAAACATCTGGAACTCAGGATTGCGGGGACCGTTTGAATTCATATTTGACATGTTTACTGAGGCACCACAGAGACAATATTTCATCCCAAATACTAGAAAAACTTGGTTTGTTCAAATATATCCCCTTTAAGAGCGTCCTCACACTCAGGACATTTTAAACCCTGCCCCCAATTGCCAGAGTTCATGATCCAAGGCTGTATTACTGCAACCTTAATGACTTAGTTTCAAGTTCCAAGTTCTGGTGATTGCTATTGTGTAAGGTGGTATGCCACTGACGATAGGAGGGATCACATTAATTATGACCCATATTGCTTTGCAAGTGACCGAGTGTGCCGTGGATTTTATTTTATTTTTTAAATTCTGTCCATTTCTATTGAACTATGAAAATGTTCACAAATAACTGTCCAGAAGAGCGATCACTTTAATTGTATGACAAGTACAATGCTTGCTGGTGACCTTGCAGGCCAAGGAATCTGTTGACTGTGCAGTTTATTTCCATTGTGCAAGGCGGCGGTTATCATGAATAACTGGGAAGGAACAGTCCATTACAGTTGAAGCCCCTTAATTCTTGCCAGCAGGCAGTGCTGTCCAATACAATTTAGTAATAAAATGTTTGTCGTTCTATTGTCGTAAGGATAGCAAAATAACCCAACTTTGGGCTACGCTAAAGTTTAACAGTGTAGTATGCTAATTGTTGGACCCAAAAAGAAAATATCCGCTGTCTCACCTCAGATTCGGGACAAAGTGACGAGCGCCTCTTTTTGGCCTTGGAGGGCTCACCGAGGACCTCTCCATCCTGCTTCCGCTTCCTTTTGCGCTTTGGTTTCTCTGCTTCTTGGTCATCTGATGTAAGGGGACCATTTTACAGACTGGTCATTTGGGGGGCGGCGGGGACATATCAGTGCTGTGGATTGATGATAGTTGTACCTGTAAGAGGCACTTGAGTCTTTTTTAGTTGTTTCTTGGTTTCTTTCACATCTTTGTCAGGCTTCCGCCTCCTCTTCTTAGGCTCCTTGTCGGCTCCCACAAGAGTCCAGGCCTGGGACTGATTATGAATAACGCTGTAAGTATGTGTTGCCTGTCTCATTATATGACACATACAGGCTCTTCTCAGCAAAACTCACGTTTTTTCGCCTCTTTTTGGGCTGCTGGTCCACCACGGTTGTCTTTTTGGAGATTTGCTTCAGCCCTCTCTTACCTAAAAGCAGAGTAGCAAAAAGGATGCGATGAATGTACTTTTTAAGCAGCATGAATTACTGACGATGTTTGGGAGACTTGAAGGCAGACAGCATAAACCTGATCACACAAAAAGTGTCCAGTTTCAATTTTTCCACTGACCTGGAGCCGAACCTTCTCCTAACCTCCTCTTCTTCTTAGCCGGACCCGTTGATGCGTTCCTCCCACCGTCCGCCTTTAAAGGGGAGCCAGGTTGGTTGGGCCTTGGCTTCTTCTTGAGCGGTACCACCGCTTCCACAGTGAGGTGATCCTGTAAAGTGAGATTTCTATTTAACTTTAATGTGCAATACATTTTAAAAGCACCACGATTGAGATTGTTTTCCCATCCTATATTTTAGCAGCGTTATGTTCTAAATTTGCACAATGTTAAAGCAGTAAAACAAAATGACTACGCTGCATTTTTTATTTATTTTCCATTTTACACTACATTTTCAAGTACAGTTCAGTTGTACAGGGTTATTGAAAAGTAACTCGCTATTTTTAAGTACTTGAAATTTATTTCTGAACTATAATTCTTACAAGAAATGAACATGAGAAGAAAGTGTATTGCATGGAGTTTGATTTTGGATATGGGCGCCACCAGTTTCTCAAGCCGCATGAACTCCTGTGGAATGGAAGACATAACTTCTCGTATTCGCCCTTCAAGTTCTTCCAACTGCTCCATAATCCATTGCTCGAGTTGGTCTTCCAACTCGGGCCACCTCGCCTTGTTTCCGCGGCAACTCAGCTTCCTCGTCTTGACTTGGCGAAGCTCGTTTTCCTGCATCCGCCACTTGCGAAGCATGGATTCGTTGATCTTGAATTCTCTCGCGGCTGCTCGATTCGCATGCTCCTCCGCGTAACTGACAGCTTGCAGTTTAAACTGTACTTCATAAGCGCGTCTCTTCATAGGTGCCATTTTCGGGGGTCCTTAGCCAAACCGATGTTCTTTTGCACAATGCACACCCCGGCGCTATATACCTACTGGGGGCGTGCCTTTAGCGTCCTCCTTCACGCCCGCCCCTTCCCCCTTCACGTCCGCCTTTCCTCTATATAAGCAGCGTGTCGGCAGGAAATGCTCCGTCAGTCAGTCAAGCGGAGCACTTAACAAAGTCACACATAAGGCGCGCCGCATTATAAGGCGCCCCGTCCATTTTGGAGAAAATTTAAGACTTTTAAGTGCGCCTTATGGTCGTGAAAATACGGTACCTTTTTTGATGAATGCTTGCTGCTACTGTGTTTTGTTGGTCATTTTGGCAGTACTTGGAAAGCCAAGTATTTTTTGAGGTGATAAAATGTGAGAAGCACCAATGTAGACTTTTAGACTTTAGACAAACCTGCAGTAGACCCCCATCGTCAGACCCCTTTTTCTTTCTCTGCAGGTTCTTCTTCAGATGGCCTCCATTCAGCCGTTCTCTGTGTTTCGCCGCCGCCTCGCCCATCAACAGTCGGGCCTCGGCTTCCATGCCGGGCTCCGGCTTCAGCTTGTCCAGGATGCAGGGGTTGAGGTGGGGCCCCCTGTCGTCGTACACGAAGATGAAGTTGGCCAAGCGGTCATCCAGCGACATGGCCAGCGCCTCCGTGGCCTGGATGACGCCCATCTTCCACTGGGGCCGCAGCTTACGGGGCACAGATTGAAGTGTCTGGAGGGAAAGACAACTCTTCACTTGGGCGGCAACTGATGATTCTTTTAATAACCAATCAATGTGTCGATAATTTTTTTAATCAATTGATGAATTGCATTTAAAAAAAAATTATTTACATCCCTTTATTAAAAAACAGGACACAAATTGATGATGATTCAGTTACTGGTCTGGTCCGTAACAGCCGTCAGAAAATCCTCAAAAATGTTGATCATTGTTTTCCAAAGTATAAGCAGATGTTTGCAAATGTCTTATTTTGATTCATCACAAAGAATATCAGTCTGCTTTCATGGAGGACTACAGAAATCGGAAAATATTTACTGTTGAGAGGCTGAAATTGCGTAACAAGGAGAAGAGGCTAACACTGAACTAACCGTGTGGTAAACGGCCAACCCGACTGACACTGCAGCTGCTGATGTCACGCCCTAGGCCACGCCCTTTAAAGGCACACGTCAACACACTGCAACGTGCGCCAGACATATCACTTATTTTCTTGACATTCTTTTATGGTTTGATTATGTTTTTATATTTTACACTATATTGCTATTTTTCTTTAATAAAAACGTAACCAAAAAGTTTGAATGATTTTTGGGGGGCTAAAACCGATTTCAATTTATATTAATTGATAATTGATTTAAAAACAATATAAGAAAAATTGTGATAATAATGGAGATTGGACGATATGAAAAAATAAGTCATGTTCATTTTTTTCCGTCCATATGTCTCATGCTAGGTTTAAGTACCTTTTTGTGGAGGACTCGCGAGGCCGGCTGGTTGTTGCACAGGCTGAGCTCCTGGTACTGGCTCTCGCAGGCGAACGACACCATGTTCTTCTCAAAAACGTAGCCCCTCTCGGGAGCGTCTCCAAAATACTGGACATGGTAAAGGAGGCCCAGCCTGCTTTTAGCTTTTTTTAAAAACAAAAACAAAACAAAAAAAACCAAACAAAAAAAACAAAAAAAATACATAATATAGGATTTTTCTAACTCATTGTATTGTTGGACAGTTGAGAGGGGCCTCACCGTTGGGTTTGATGTGATGGTTGAGTTCAGGGTCGGTGGTCACGATGCAGGGCCACCAGGGGTACCCCGCCACCTTGGTCCAGACCACGTGGCCAACAGAGAAGCTGCCGGGCAAAGGCGCCACTTCTATTGTGTCTGCTGATGCCTCAGAGACGACTGCAGGCTACAACAACAACAACAACGACGAAATAATACAAAAATAAATAAAAACCCCACATTTCAAAGCCTAAATCGGTTGTGGAAATTTCAGTAATGTTAGGGATAATGCTGGGTTCACGGTGGACGCGGGGCAAACTTTGGTTTCATTCGCGCTCGTGTCCGACAACGGTGCGCTACGAGCGGCCACTCCAAGCACGACTGTCTGGTTCCATTGATGTTTCGTTTTTACCTCGTTCTACTCCCCATTACAGCCCCTCCGCCCCGTGACTGTCTTGGACAGTTTAAATAGCAGATTTAAGGATTAAGTGTCATTTTAAGGATCATTAAAGCCTTTTTAAGGATCCAAAGACACCCCCCAATTACCAGCAGTACTTTGTTATATCGTGACATTTTAAGCCAATATTTTTGGTATTCTACAGTGGATATAAAAAGTGTAGCCACCCCTGTTAAAATGCCAGGTTTTTGTGATATTAAAAAAATAGATCAAGCACAATAATGTAAAAACTTTTTCCACCATTTAATGGGTACGACTGAATGAAAAAAAAAAAAAACATTTCGAGAGGGTAAGTAAAAAATAACTGAGATAATGTGTTTGCAGAAGTGCGCACACCCTTTTATAACAGGGGATGTGGCTGTGTTCACATTGAAAATCATGTTAAGTAGGAGTCGGTACACACCTGCCACCATTTAAAGTAGACTTTACACCGATCTGATCGGCTTGATCGGTTTCAGCCTATAATTAGCATTTTATGCTGATCGGCGTTAATGTCCTAATTCCCCGAGCCGATGAATGACGCCATTGATCGGCTCCGCAAAAGACATTTACTCTGCGTCGCCATCGTGTACAGTATATTTTAATCCAAAAGCTAGTTTATTTTTAGCCTTGTCGCGTGTCTTTTGACGTAGTACTGTAAATATCTGACGCCAAAGTTATTTAAAAAAAGAAAACACGTCGGCGGTGTGGGACAGACAACATGTAATGCCCGGATCAGACTACAAGACAAATTTGCTCTTTCACGATTGCACTACGTCAGACTACTATACAATAAAATCTTATTCCGATACCACCACATCCCGTCTTTTACGATCACTGGGCTTTATCTTGTCAACTCAAACGCGATCAGATACACTCGTTACCATGTCGACGACAACAACAATGGCTCACGGCGTGTGTATTATAAGAACAAAAGGGGAACAAAAACGTGTGATGGTGGTCACCGGTGCTTTCATTCAAGGCTTGCTTGAGGTTTGTTGCCCGGGAAGCCCAATAGAAGACGACGTGTGACTTTCTTGTGTCGTTTAATTGGTGAACTCAACTTAAACGTCACTAGCGCTTAAACTGGATTGGAGCAAATAGCATCAATGCGGAAGTCTAAGTTGTAGTCTCGCTCACAGAATAGTTGATAAATAAGCAATAATTGATAAATAACAGTAGCGACCGACGTTTAGATCATTGTGATGGAGTAAAAGTACCGTTACTTCTTAACAGCAGTTTTTTTCTGGTCTCGTCAACTCCTGTGATTTATCTAAAGTCGGTCCCGAAGGCACAGACGGAACCTCAGGCCGATGAGCAAGCAAATTAGTCCGCCGCGGAGCAATATTCACAACTACATCTGTGTGTGGATGGTGGAATGGATCTTTTTGCCAGTGTTCAAGGACTACGAAAGAGTCTATGACGACAGCGACCCCCCCCCCCGGAAAAACATCTTATTTTGAGTTCAAAACGGTTCAAATTTCGCCGAAAGGCGACTGATTTGAATGTATGTCAAATGGGTCCCGCATTCCTGAGTTGCAGACGTTTTTGTGCCGAGGCCTGAAATCAGCTCATTAGAATTTGGAGCTTTCGATGATGTCACTAGGGAGGATCTCCGCCTACCTCTCCGCTCCCGAGCCAGCGCTGTCGACATTACAAACACGTAGGCTCTCACAAGACGGAGGCAACCAATCAGAAGAAGGGGGCGGTCTTTGCCCAATATGGCCAAAGCGGATAGAAAACTGGGTCTAACAGAAGTAGCTCTCAGAGGGGCCTTTTCTGGACACGCGTATGACCAAACCAAGATGTTTTTGGAAATGAAATTGACACTTTTATACTAAGTCCACGTTAGAAAGTCACTCTATGGGGGTCGAAATCGCCAAAATACGGAACCATTAAAGTGCCTCTGATCAATGCAAAAGACTTTTCAGTTGTTCTAGTCGGATTTTCCTGACATTTTTTGGCTTTGTAGCAGAAGCCTGACGGTTTTGCGTGAACACTATTTGACTGGCATTTGGAAGGTTTCCTACTTCCCTCCATCTTGACCAAGCAAACCAGCATGGATGCTGCCACCAGCAGGCTGTACTGTAGGTATGGTGTTCTTTGGTGAAGAGCAGAGTTGTTTGCAGCAAACATACCTTTTGGAATTATGGCCAAAACGTTCAACCTCGGTTTCATCAGACCATAACACATTTGTGTCACATGCGTTTGGGAGATTTCAAGTGTTTTTCTTCTCTGTACTATAAGGCTTTTGCTTGCCACCCTACCCCAGAACCCGGACATATGACGAAGACGGGAGATTGTTGTCACGTATTAAACAACCAGTACTTGCCAGGATTTCCTGCAGCTCCTTCAATGTTGCTGTTGGCCTAATGGCAGCCTCCCTGAGCAGTTTTCTTCTCGTCTTTTCCTCAATTTTCGAGGGACGTCCAGTTCGTGGCAGTGTCACCGTCGTGCCGTATTTTCTCCACTTGACGATGACTGTCTTCACTGTGTTCCACGGCATATTCAATGCCTTGGAAATTCTTTTGTACCCTTCTCCTGACTGATACCTTTGGACTATGAGATCCTTCTGATGCTGTGGAAGCTCTCTGCGGACCATGGCTTGCGACTACAAAAATGTCAGGAAAAACCTATTAGAGAAGCTGAGGTTCATTGGGGGTTCATCAGAGGCACTTTAAATGGCGGCACATTTGTGCTGACTCCCATTTAACATGACTTTGAAGAGTGGGGGTTCACTGCATTTCTTTAAGCTTCGAACAAATCGCAGGTCGAACGAGGCGACGATAAGCAAAAACTAACCTCATCCACCGCCTCCAAAGCAGGATCCGAGCCATCGGGAGCATCTTTGCGTACGGCGGAAGGGCAGAGGTCGGGTTGAGGTTTAGGTTTGTGAGGTCTACCCCGCCGCTTCTTCACCTCCTGCCTTTCTTCGGGTGCAGACGCCACACCTTCAACAACGGCGGATAAGCCGGTCCCGGCGGCTGAGCACGGCTCAAAGAGGGGCGCCTGGACCACCTGGGGGACGGTCGCTTGCAGCACCGGCTCGCCGCGCGAGTGCTGACGGCCACCGTTGGAATTCGGGGCTTCGGCGCACTTGAGGACGGGCATCTCGGCGGTGCACAGCTTAGGCACGGCGTCCTGGTCACTGTTGAGCACCAGAGACGTAAGGTCCTTGAGCCTCTCGTGGCCGTGGTTGCCGTGAGCGTGGCCGGACATCTTCTGGAGCACGCTGTCTTGCAAGGTGGTGGCCAGTTGGGCGGCGGCCTGGTCCATGAGCAGGGAAGGGTCGCCGCGGGAATCCGGCGGTCGCTTCACACTGACGGGATTGGCCGGCTCGGGCATCGAAGGCAGGGAGCTCCCTTTGCTGTCCATTCCATCCAAGTCCTTTCACGCTCTCTGACAAAACGGCATAGATGGCATCAAGTCATACATGTGCAAGCTCAAAGTCTTAACCTTCAAGTACCAACTCATTTTGACAGATCGGGAAGCATCGTTGCAACTTATTCGCTAGGGTTTCTTCTTCTTGGTTTTTGTTAGCTCACAGGTGTGGTGTTCTCTGATGAGATTTTCGGCGCACACTGCACAAAGTACCACCAAAACTGTCAAATACCTGATTTTTGGATTTTTATCTTCATGTGTGGGGACTGGGGGCACAGTGGACAACTGGTTAGCACATAACTGGTTAGCACAGCTGCCTCACAGTTCTGGGGACCGGGGTTCAAATCCCAGCCTCACCTGTTATTTGTTTTGATGTGCCCTGCGATTGGCTGGGGACCAGTTCAGGGTGTACCCCGCCGCTTGCCCGAAGATAGCTGTAGTCAGGGTTATCTGTAGTCCCTGGCAGGTTGATGTAACAAAGTATAAAGTAGTAGTAGTAATAGTTGAAAATTGTTAAAAAGTTCTCCAAAAAGTTAAATTTTCTTGCTTCAAGCTGCTTATTAGTCACGCCTGTAAATATGAACAGTATTTGGTGCGTGATGACAGCTCTCAAAACAGCAATACAACAACAAAATAAAAAATAAATGTTTACATCATTTTTGCCCAGCCAGCTCGCAGGAGCATATGCGAAAAGGAAGCTTGGGGGCTCCAGAAAAAGCTGCACCTGTCACACACGTTCCAGCTGCGTTGTTTGGTCGCTTGCGTGAAGGTTCCGAAGCAAATGGATTGGAACTTGCATTGAGAGCGACAATGCAGCAGAAAGGGCGACACTACCGCCGAGCAGGTAGCCCCTTTCCCCGGCTGGTGGAGAAAGAGCGAGCTAGCAGCTAGCTGCGAGCTGCAGTGCTGGTTGGGTGGGGGGCACGGAGGAGGGCCGGAACCGCGTGGAGCGATGCCCAATGAGCGCATCGCGGTCTGGAAAAAGCCGCGGAAACGAGAGCAGCTGACACGGCCATGACTAAAGTACCTGTACAAGCGAAGTCACGCCGCAACTCCCACACAATCCGTGACATTTATTGGCAATGGGGGAGTCTCATCGGGGATCGACTTATCTTGTCTGGCGAGCGCCTCGCTTGCGATTGTTCCAACTTCGTACCACTGTTCCGACGTACTTTGAAATGACAAACTTCAGTCGGCCTCATGCACTATTTTAAAACAATGATATATTGAGTAGATATAATTGACAGGCGGGTATGCATTCGATTATTCCATCTCGATCTACTCGCGAGCGTCAGCCATTAACTAACAACTAGACAAAGCCGCCGCACAAAGGCCAAAAACGCCAAGAACTGCACTCCTAAGCGAACGCGAGGAAAAACAAAAACAAAACATATGAGCGAATTGTAGTTGAATTGGGTAAACGACTGCTGCTGTCTGAATCGAGTGTTCGGCCGCGACTCGTTCACAGGAGGCGCCATGACAGCTCGTTTGGAAAATAAAAAATGCTAAGAAGCGAAGCCATTGAAGCCCATTGAAAACTAGCAGCCAGCGTTAGCATCGGCTAACTAGCCGCCTCTCCGGTAAAATGGATGCTGGGCCCCCGGACAAGTGTACAAAAAAGTCCTCGAGTTGGCTCCCGTTGGCGAACGGCGGCGTTTTACCTGCTGGCTGGACGTCCCGGCGGCCGCTTACACGGACACGGGGAGTTTCTCCATGGCGTCAATGGAGATTTTCATTCAAGTGGAGTGAAAAAGCTTTTGCGGGCAACTCAAACGGGGAGGCCAACCAGCGCGAAAAATGCTAACTCGGGATTGGTCGACGGCGCACACGAGCAAAAAAAAAACAAAAAACATGAGGAAGTGAATGTCCACACTATCGCATACATTTGCAATTCCTTATTTGAGTCTTTCTTTTTCTTCCTTTATTTAATTCTTGCTTTCTAATCATTTGGTTTTTTTTTGTAATACAATTGTTTAAAAAAAAGTTTATAGAAACCCTGTCCAACAACATTTGGACGCACGCACCCGTGTTGTCATTAATTCTTATAATTATATAGTATTATGATATTATATTACAATATTCATCAGACATTTGACAGCCTAAGGCAGAGTAGTCCAAACTATGGCCTGGGGGCCATTTGTGGCGAGCCCTCCATTTTTTTTGTGGCCCACGGCATATAAAACAGATTTTTGACACTGTCCACAACGCTAATGGGTGTGAGTGTTGTTAAAGCGGAGGTCCCCCATTGGTGCGATGGTACTATTACCAATGCGACTATTACTACTACTAATGAATTGGTTTTATGAAGAGCGTTTTTAAATATGCACCAAAAATATATATTTACAACTGATTTAGGAACAAAATATAATGCCTTGTGAATAATTTAGGTTCAGAAGCCAAAAATATTTCCTCCACTTATTTTATTGAACCTAGGCAGCGTTCTTGGTGACTATATATCACAAGTACGCACTTTCCTAACTGCATGCCGTTATGCCAATCATCTCTACTGCAACCTCCTCAGCTGATACTGACGGCAGTGCTATCGCAACCGCTAGCCGGTTACACACGTTCAATGTCACCGTGAAAAAGCTTGAAACCTCTTGTAGGTTTGAAAAGAAAAAAAGAAACTACCGGTATAACTGCGACCCTGGTGAGGATGAGCGGGCCAGAGCATGGATAGAGGGATGTTTACCTTTTGCCTTCTCCTCTTCTCTGCTCCACTGTTGTAACGCTCCTTCATTTCCCTCACAACGTGCCAAAAGATTATTTTCTGGAGTGAAGTCTGCACATTTGCAGTAAGATGGAATAGTCCATTGCATGAGAAAGAAGGGAGGTGTGCTCGAAGCCATCATGGTGGATGAAGCCTTTTGATGTGATTTTAAGCATATGCATTAAGACAGAACAATTCTCAGTGCTTAGTATCGTATGTGTAATTGTAGAGTAGAGCTTATTCTGTTTGTGTCAATGTTGACTTTTGGCCAGCATGTGTTTTGATCGGCCCTTGGCTGTAATTGGGATGCAAATGTTTTGCGAGTCGGGCAGTCCGCTCGTCCAATTTTTAACCACTGTAAAACAACTGACAATGAAAATATGCAATGCAATTATACAGGCAGCGGTTCACATATATTCTATTCTAATTTCTCCCCCATGAGCCCTTTAACGATGGTTCCACAGAGAAGCAGTAATAATCAAGGTAAGATTGCACATTTTGACATATTATTTTGGACTAATCGATAGTCAAGCACAAGGGAATCAGGTTGTAACATAGAGAAAATGCCTATTTGAAGCATTCAGAGGCGTGACGTTCAATGTATTTATTAATATACATCCATTTTAGCATTAGAAAACAGAAGGATATGCACAGTACAGTATGCCAAGCTATGACGTCAGGCTTTTTTTAAATATACATCAGTCTTACTGTAAATTGTACAGTGTCATCACGTCAGAGGCGGAAGTGCCTAACTTTCAAGTTAAAGTGTCCCGTCTCGTGAAACACAAAGTTACACGACAGAAGCAGTAAACCACCAAGACGAGTGAATTGTTAATTGAGCTCATTTTAAGTACATACAATTAACATGTTCGCTAGGAATATGTGAATATTTTTTTTAAATGACTAAATGCTATTTATTTTAAAGCGACATACCAGTTTTTTTTCCTCCCCATCCAAAAACGTTAATAATCATTCAAGACTATGTAGACAAGACTATGTAAAAGTAATGATAATTTAAAACAAGTCGAGATGCTTTTTAGCACATAAATACTCCAAAACAGTGGTAATTTGCTATATAGTATTTTACTTGTCGGGTCGCCACCTTCTTTTCCGGTTGGCGGATCCCGCCAAAGGCTATCACGTCATGGGCGACTTGACTTTCAAATTAAAGTGTCCTGGCTCGTAAAACAGCATATTTCACATCAAAAACAGTCATTCATCCAGACAACTTGTTAATACACATATATAAAGTACATAAAATGAACATATGTCCTCTTGGCATGTGTAAATTCATTGTGAAAAATGACCGTGTACTTTTACTTTTTAAACCTTCCACCGGACGTGTCTTCCGCCTCATTAAAAAAAACCAACCAACAAAACGAAGTTTATCCATCAATTGTCCATACAGCTTGTCCTCATGAGGGTCGCGGGTGTGCTGGTGCCTATCCTAGCTAACTCTGGGCGAGAGGCGGTGTACACCCTGAAATGGTCGCCAGCCAATCACTGGGCACACACAGACAAGCAACCATCGGCACTCACATTCACACCTACGCACAATTTGGAGTCTTCAATTAACCTTGCATGTTTTTGGGATGTGGGAGGAAAAGCCACGTTGGCACGGGGAGAACATGCAAACTCCACACAGGCCAGGCCGGATTTGAACCCGCAACCGCAGAACTGTGAGGTGGATGTACTAATCAGTCGTTCACCGTGTCGCCCTAATAAAATATTTTAAATGAAATACATTTTTTGTTCGTCACTACAGAACAATTACAAAATATAAAAAGATAAATGGCTTTACAAAAGTAAGAAGAAGATTGACACACTTTTTTTTTTTAGATAAATATTCACAGATATAGTGATAAAATCTGTTATTCTTTACGTTGTCGAGTGCTCTCATTTGCATTGTATGACTCATACGTCACGGGCGGAAAAGACGTGCTTTCAAGTTTAAGGGTCATTTCTCGTAAAACACCCTCTTTCATATAAAAGTAGTCATTTATCCAGACAAATTGCTATTATTAGTTTTGAAAAATCCATAAAATGAACATGTATGTTCCATTGGAATCTATGAATCAGCCCAAAGCATGACATTCTTGTTTTATTTTTTTAAACCACAGTGTTTTTCCCCTTATTTAAAAAAATACATTATTAATGATTCAAGTACAAATGGCCGCATAAAAGTAATGAGGTGATAACCAGTTGTCCAACTTTTTTGTACAAAAGTATTCGCAAATATCGTGATAAGTTGTTCTTTTTAAACTTTGTCGAGTAGGCCCCTCCTTTTCCTGTTGGCGGCTTCCGGACTAAAGGGGCTAGCGGTCGAATGACGTCAGAGGAAGCCTTGCCCCGGTAAACTGTCACTCAAGACCGAGAGTCGAGGAGGGCATGAGCAGCAAGGAGACTGATCCTCTCATGTTGTACACTTATTTATGCGGGGCGTTTTGTATTTATGTGCTCCCCTCCCCAACTTCGGGAGTCTCCTTTCCTTCGTGTCGACAAACATTTAGCCTAGCTCGCTAGGTAAGGAAAACAAGTCAAAGGTAGCTGCGAGACAGACAAAGCCTGAAAGCCTCCACATGGCGTTAATCCTGTTGACGAGGTCCAGGGCACCGTTAATGACAACTTCCAGGTCGTTAAACAACGACCTACGCAAAGCCAAAGGTATGGAGACATTTATTGTCGTTATTAGTTGGTTCGGCCTGTGTGCTCGCGTGTACATGCTAACTAGCTCGTTTTACATTAGCATTTGTGGTAGTTTTCCATTTTGGTTTCCAGCCGTGAGGTGGCGGGTGACTCACTGTCATATACTCAAATATATTCTCGTACGTGTTGCGAACGTGGCTAGTAAATGAATGCTGTCAAGTGGGAAGACAATTCGGGATTGAGGTCGTCCGAGGACAGCGGCTCAGGTCGCGTTGGATGAGGAGGATGCCGGTTGCCATGGCAGCGTCTTCGTCTTCTCCTCAAATATGCATCATGTAGCATAGGTTTGTGTTGCTGTAATCACATCAATATTACAGAATATGCCCATGTGAGAAAGGGTTTTGCCATGCTAACCGGTAACCTCACTTGTGTTCAATATGTATATTCTTTTAATAAACTGTTTCAATAAGATGCTACGGTAGCAGATTATAGGAGAGTTCGCCAAGTATGTCAAAAACACACAAGGAATTTGTCTTCGGTATTTGGTACGACAACGGACAGCCATTTGACAGAAAATACTTTTGAGACATAAAAACATAAAAACCGGTCGAGTCTGCACAAACATTTGCCGCCACTACTCAAGTATTTATGATTGAGATGCAAGTTACTAGCTAATGTGACATTAAATATAATGATTACAAAGGAACAATGTGAAATCTATATTATATTACCAAAGAAGCTGATATAAAGTTATGTGTGCTACCAGAGGTTTTGAAAACAAACGCAGTCATTACAGTAGGGGTCCGCTTAATTCCTGCGATCCAAAGCTTTCCACGAGCTTCGGGTATCTTTGGTATGCAGTCGAAGCTCTTCGGATCATTCTCATCAAATCCGTATGTACAGCTGCTAACGCAACATGGCACGACCGTTATTAATTAACGGAAATAAGTGTGAATAACCCGATGACTCCCTGTCGGCTGTTAATCGAACAATCTTTTTGCCAACCAACCAGGGGTGGGTAAAAATATCGATTCTGCAATGCATTGCAATTCTTTCCCCTGCAATTCGCTATCGATTCAACAAATCTGCTAAATCAATTCACCTCCTGGCCACCGTGAGGCGCTGTGAGTGTGGTTCGCGGGGTATGGACGGGGCAATTTCGCCAACTTGTTGACGGAGGCAATAAATGAACGAACGGGGTTTGACAAAGGAAATGCCGCTACTGGCTTGTCTCACAATGCCGCAAACATGCTACTTCTTTAGTTAGCACTTATATATTTTTGTACTCCATATGAACAAATAAGTTATTATTTAGCCTTTTTTATTACAATTTCTAAGAGGTAATAAACGTAATTCATCTTTACATGCACGTTACCTTTTCAGTGTTTATACACAACTGCCATATTTTTTTTACTTTTGTATTCCATATACAAATAAGTTATGTGCAAATGTTTGCAAAAAAACGTAATGTGACGTAAGACATATTCATACATGGCATCAAAAATATTTAAAAATTGTCAAAATCTACTCTTAATTATTTGTGTATTATTCTTATTGAATCGATATTGCAACATTTAAATCAATATTGAATCAAATTGCAACCTACAGAATCAAATCGTGAGGTTGTCAACAATGCCCATCCCTACAACTAACACACCACGTGACCATTTTGGGGACGACACGGCGAACTCTCCTATAGAATATGTTTTTAGAAATGGGAAATAAAATGTTGAACAGAATTATAGGCAGTTGTTAACATTACATGTCCATATCAACATTATGTCTATATTTACTCAACATTCACAAAAAAACCATGTCTACATTATGCATCGACTTTTCCATATGTTTCATGTTTGCAGAACACCAACCACTATTTGTTGGGACTTCCAAATCATTAAGAAATAGAAATAAGAATGTTGCTAACATGGGGAACACTGTTGTCGTTAGTCGCTAAATAGAGTGACAAAGTTTGTAAGTCGACAACACGGGAGACACAAGTTGTTGCTCTTGCTTGATCGTATGGCCTACATGAACCCGTCCGTGTCCAGCCAGTCGCGGTGTTGCGATCTTCCTCTAACGCCACAAGATGCCGCTAAAGCTCTGGCTAATAAAAATATTTGGTGCCAAGGAAGTACAGTGGTACCTTGACTTCTGAGTGACCTGAGTACGGTTGCCTGTCACGATCAAATCTTTTTAGAATCGATTATCGGCGGGCGACTGTAGCTCAGTAGGTAGAGCGGGTTGTCCAGTGACTGAAGGGTCACTGGTTCAAATCCCGACCGTCGGCATGTCCAAGTGTCCTTGGGCAAGTGGGGCTGGCAGTGCCTTGCATGGCAGCATGAATGAATGTGCGTGTGAGTGGGTGAATGTGAGGCTTTGTAAAAGGACTTTGGGCACTGTGATAGTGTAGATAAAGCGCTATATAAGTGCAGTCCATGAACCATTTACCATATCCAATAGATATTTCGATAGTACCCTTGAGGTTTCGCAATAAAAAAAAAAATCAGCCTTTGCTAAATGGTTAGCATTCGCGATTAGCATTAGTGTGCTAGCGATTACCATATTAGGTAAAAAAATAAAATACTAACTACCATTCAGCTCATACATCATTTTATATGTACATTACACATCTAAAAGTGTCTTAAAAATCACTTACAGACTCTCCTCTGTCATTTATCAGTGGCCCAACATGACATCCGTCCTGGAATGTCCGTGTGAAGCAGTGGTTCCACTGGTGCAAACATAGTTCCAGGCGGAAGTTTGAGGCAGAAATTCTGCTTCAACCTATTTTTAAAATCAACTTAGCCGAGTCATTCGATTTGTTCATTTATTTTTCCTTAGCCCTAGACCTGAGTTAGGAGTTTTTCAACGTACGAGGTGTCGCTCGGCCAATTTGTGTGTGTGTGTGTGTTCAGTAGCAAGCAAAAATGTCAATGGCGGCAGCAGGCTTCACAGCAAGCAGCAGATAGTGCGCGATGCATCGAAAAAGAGGCCAGGTGCTTGCTTCAAGCTGTTGAAGTTTAAATATTAAAAAAAAGACAATTACACGCTGTGGTTCTAACGCTTTAAGCTATGGGTGTTTGAACACAAACGGTGCGGCAACACATATACAAACCATTTAACAATACTCACAGGCATGCATTCTTTATCCTCTGGGAAAACAACGTTTACAGAAACTTACAGAGCCAGTTGTGAAACTCTTCTTTGTGTGTGTCTCTGTCTGTATTGTACTGCCCCCAGGTGGCCAAGGCGCGCAAAGGCGCAGCACAATGTCCCTTGAATTGAAGCAAAAAATGTGGCGAAACGGTTTAATTATTTTTCTTTTTAATCACGTAATTACTGTATGTGTTTGTAAAGTACAATAGTATGGAGTGCTATTTTATTCAAAAATACTTTTGTTGGGGGAAGACTAACAGATTAACGGCATTGCCATTCATTTCAATGAGGAAAGATTATTTGAGAAACAAGTGTCTTGAGTTACGAGCGTGGTCATGGAACAAATTAAACCAAAATAAAAATAGTAACATTTCGAAGGGTAACAATTTTTGTTTTCTGATATTGTTGTTGTAGTTTGCGGTGGTGTACGGGCTTGAGAAGCCATTAACCAAATCAATAAATACCGGATCGACTGACAGACAGTGTTGTCGGCGCATTAAAGGCCAAGCTTATTTATCGATGAGGATCACAAAGACGACTTTGACTCGTTGGCTGCAATGTCCCGCTTATCAGACTAGAAGAAAGGTCAGCTTTGCTTGATATAACAAGAAGGCTTTCCACAACAACTTGGAAATGCTTAAAGGAGACAAACAGCATTATTATTATTATTTTTTTCACAATTTAAAACGTCTCCCGGGTGTCTTAATTAGGCCCGATCTCGATTTTTTTAGGCTGATTCAGATATTTGGCAGAATAAAATTCCGATTACTGATTAATTGTGCTATTAATGAAAGAAAATAATCGACATGCTTTTTGGCACATAATTAATTAATGAATTAAATCGGCCGGCCGATTAATCGGTCGGGCCCTAGTCCTAATAGTATGTCTGTGACACAAATTAAGGATAATTAATTACAGTGTAATTTTCACCATATTTGTCTACGCTTGCTTGAAATTGAGGTGTTTTGAGGGGGCTGTCCTGACTCATGCAAATGAACTAGTGCTCCCCCTGCCCTCCTCTACTGTGGGGTGTTTGCTAATGTTTCATCACCGTGACGACAAGTGGCAGAATCGAAGGCTTCTTTATACTCGCGCGGACGGCGACCGCGCTGACGTCACTGCGGCTGTCCCGCGCGTCGTTTGCCGTCATACTCGAGCGCAACCCACGTGCGCAGTTTTGAAAATGTACTGCAGTTCACCTCCAAGTCGGTGGTGTCGCTACTGCTGGTATTGGCACAGGGTGGAGTTTCGTCTGCATTTTTTTTGGGGCCATTTCCGGTAGCCGTTTTTACTTTCCTTTCAGTAGCCAGGAACAAAGCAACAACAATGGCAACCGTGGAACAGTGTCTGCTAGAACAAGTGGACCTAGATGACAAGGTGATACATTTAATTATGCTGCCAAATCGATTGAGAAGGCGGCGGCGTAGATGGTAGGTAGAACCGAGGGGCACGCTGAGTACGTCATCAGAGCATGTGACTAAAACGGACCAATCACGAGAGATGATCTCTGCGGCGTTTGACGCGCAGCAACCATTTTTTGCTGTGTGCGTGTCAAGCTATGCAGAGGGGCCAATTCGTCGGTCACGTGATGCAATGCGGGCGCGGGAGTATGAAGAGGCCTGTGGCTACTGGATTGAAGGCAGTAAATGCATGGATTGCATTTTCACTGGTGGAGACAGTTCTCATTCATGAGGGTTGGACTTCTATCCTTAAACTGCATACTGTATGTTGGAACTGAGAATCTGAGACAACAAAATCAGAATCAGAATCATCTTTATTTGCCAAGTATGTCCAAAACACACAAGGAATTTGTCTCCGGTAGTTGTAGCCGCTCTAGTACAACAGACAGTCAATTTACAGAACACTTTGGAGACATAAAGACATCGACAAAAAACAATTGTGCAAAAAGATGCAGAGTCCTCTAGCACTTAGAGCAGTTCGAATGATCAGCCTTTGCTAAACAGTTATTTGCGATTAGCATTAGCGCGCTAGCATTTACCGTTTTAGGTTAAAAAAAAACGGCCAACTACCATTTAGCTCACTCATACATCATGTTATATGTACATTACACATCCAATAGTGTCTTAAAATCACTTACAGACACTCCTCTGTTGTTTTTTGCAAAGTTAATTAGGTTGGCTTTTCAAAAAAGTGTAATGGAGTATACATTTTTATCCGATTACTCGATTAGTTGATGAAATAATCGATTCTAAAACTATTCAGTCGTGACAGCCCTAGTTGAGTACACGTTTACAAGGTTGGCACTCTCTGTAGACGTAAACACTTGACCAGGTCACGGAAAATAGTATTTATGGGCTACGTGTTGATTTTCAAATGAGTGAGCTGCTGAATGTAATGTAAAAGAGCCACAACATTAAAAGCAACACAACACCATTGCGCACACTGTTTACATTATTTCCAGTCTCTTCCCTCTGTGTCGTTTTAAAGCGACGCTCTTCCAGTATACTCTATGTGTGTGTGTGTGTGTGTGTGTGTGTGTGATTGTGTGTGCGTGCGTGCGACTTGCTGGATCCGGTCCAGCTTGCCATGTGAGGGCCAGGGGGGGCGTGGCCTGCCCATCTGTTCTCTAACGATTGGTGGAAAGCCTCCGCGGGCCTCTCGCTGGGTCTCCTGCTGTGTCAATTGATAGTCCCTAATTAGCCCACTTCATTAGGCACACCATAACCAATACAATACGGCTGTGTCAAATCTTCACAGAAATGATATTAGACATTGTCGTGTATTGGAACTCATTTAGATGTGTACCTGAAGTGGTTACTGTACTGTATATAACGGATGTTGTGTTATTGTTTCCGTTCAAAATCTATACATTTGCTTCCTCACAGGGAAACTACAAGATGCTTCCTGCTTCAACTGCGCTGCGCTAAGAGTCTACAGTCAGAGGTGAGACAATCAAATCAAGCCAGAAAACCTCACTTGATCAACACAATTCCTAATATATAATGGTACCTGGAGTTTGTGGAACTTTTCAGATGATTTTTTTTGCTTTGACTTGGGAACGAAAATTTTAGATACGAGCACTAAATGATACCAGCGAACTCAACTTCAAAACAAGCAGTTTTAAAAGTCGGGCAAAGTCTTAAAAAAAAAGAAAAAAGAGGCTTCCTGCTGTTTATTGCCACTCCCAGGTGAAGTTTACTGGAAAACAACACATGAAGCAAAGAGAATTACACATAACACGGAAAAACTTTGTCTGGCAAAAGTCCGCTAGCTTCATGCTAACACACAATGCAAAATGTCATAGATGGGCGATCAAAACTAGCCTCAAAGTTGTGATAATTATAACACTTTAAGCAACTTATAGTTGATCGCAAACGGTGCATTAACACATGTAGACAGACGGGACGGATGAATGTCATTTCCGTTTATTTTAATGGGGAAAGATGATTTGAGATACGACTTTTTGGAGTAACAAACATGGTCTCGGAAGGAATCAAACTTAGCAAAGGCACCACTGTATCTGATTGTGGCATGTCGTAGCTTTGTTTGAGATCAACCTTTGTTTGGTCTTTACAGACTCGACGGTTTCCGACTAGTCGGCGCGGGCCCGCTCTCTCAGTCGGGCCCCTCGGTCTTCTCATCCGACGGCCCGCGCCGCCTGTTGAGCGCCTTCGTCCCCCGGTCTTCCCCTTCGCCGTACCCGGCCACTTCCACCGGGACGGGACCGCGGCGGCGGGATGTCCCCGGCGTCCGGCAGATACACGTCTCGCCGGCGAGGCGGGACGACTCCAAGGTGGAGAAGTCCCTGCGCTCGCTGAAGGACAAGAAGAAGCTGGAGGAAGGGGGACCGGTGTACAGCCCCGCTCTGGACGCCGAGCCCGTCAGGCGCACGCTGCGGCAGAGGGTGGTGGACGAAATCAAGCATTACTACCACGGCTTCAGGCTGCTGTTTGTGGACACCGGGATCGCCGGACGCATGCTGTGGCGAGTGCTCAACGGACACGGCCTATCCCGCCGGGAGAGGAGACAGGTTGGGCCTTTTCCTTGTTTGTTTACTCCAGAGAACTAAGAAGTCAGAAACACGACGGCCACCAATAATCATATTGGTATTATTGTCTAAAGCGGGCACTGAAAAAAAACATCACGTGTTACATCACAAAGGACATTTTAACTGATGACGTAACGTCACTCGCTGATATGACGTGCTTGATTGGGTAATCCAAAACCAGGTGCGAGAAATGCTCTTGACACCTCCTTCCCGGGAATGTGTGGCGGCGGTCCGTCGGGTCAGCTGACGCTAGGCCCACGTGCGCGGCAAGGCGCGAGGAGGGCCGACCCGGGTCACAGTATTGGCGTTAGAGTTAGCGGCTTAGCCTGAGCGGGAGGCGATTGGCGATTCACGAGTCTTCCTCACACGGGCCTCAGGTGTCCAGTTGTGAGTGAGCCACTGCGCGGAAATCATGAGGGTCTTTGCGAAAACATGCATCCTGACAAAAATATGTATTTTGATATACTGTTGAAATTAGTTGACTTCTTATATTTTTCAGAGCTTTAATACATTCCAAAACTCATCTAATTTTACAAAGACGTGCAGCCTGCTGAAGTTTAGGGCAGTTTAGGGATCTACTGTATTGAAATTGCTTCATTTTTGTTGTTGTTAGGGCCCCGTGGGGGGCACGGAGGTTGAAATGACTTAATTTCTTACTACTAAATCACCTTTTTGTGGGCTTTAAGAAATCATATTTCGGCAGATTAATGACCTGTTTAGTAGCTTTAACTGAGAGAACTCAACTAATTTGGCAAACACTTGTATCCTGGCAAACATTGACATTTTTTAGGAATCACAAAGCAGCCGAGTGACATAAAATCCGTCATGCGTGCTCATCGTTTAACTTGCAGCTAGCCATTCTATTTATTGAAGCCCTTTTTTCCAAACGTGTGCCCCCATCCCCCAGTTCCTCCGCACCTGTGCGGACGTCTTCCGCCTGCTCCCCTTCCTGGTGTTCATCATCGTCCCCTTCATGGAGTTCCTGCTGCCCGTCGCGCTCAAGCTCTTCCCCAACATGCTGCCGTCCACCTTCGAGACGCAGTCCAAGAAGGTAACCCCGCCAACAACACCAGAATGTCTGAAAATAAACTTTGAAGAGTAGCGACTCCTCTCCACTTTCATGTGACATCTGACATGACCTTTCACCCCATCAGGTGCTCAGACTGTCTTGCCATGACAAGCTTTAATCCTACTGACTGTCTAATCTTATCTGGTTGCAATTATAGCAAGCTTTTCCTGTACGTTATGTTTTCTAAAAAGGACATTCCATACATAATGTCACATATGGCAAGCTGTCAGTCTGCCTGTTTCCGATTATTCCTATATATATATATATATATATATATATATATATATATATATATATATATATATGTGTGTGTGTGTGTGTGTGTGTGTGTGTGTGTGTGTGCGCGTGTGCGCTGGTGGTGCCTTGAGATACGAGTGACCTGACTTTAAAAGTTTTGTGTGAACTCGACTCACTTCACAGCAAGCAGAGAGTGAACAATTCTATAAAAAGAGCCTTCAAGCTATTTTTTACCACTCCCAGCTGAGGTTTACTGTCAAAATAAACGACTCACTCGAGTTGCACTGCCCAGTACTTTTGTTTTATTTCTTCTGTGTCATTCAGTTTTTAATATTATTTTATTGACGTGCAGTGTCCTTGAGGGCCACGAAAGGTGCTTATGACTAAAATGCCTTATTATCATTATTGTTCTGATTTAAAACAAAGACAATTGCACATTGTGTCATTGAAACAGCCAGATAGCTTTGCCTTATACGAAAGTCCGCTAGCTTAATGCTAAAACATCATGAGAAACTTCATAGACGGACGGGTTCACAAATAGCATCAGTGTCTTGGTGTTATAACCCTTTAAGCAAGGGGTATTTAAACACAAATTGTGGAGCAACAGATGTAGACAGTCAATATTACAACATGCAGTCATATTCTTTATCCTCTGCAAAAAACGACTAATATTACTGCAGACCCCCGAGGAGTGTCCGCTTCCGTAGAGATCGGTATCGTTTCCTAGTGGCCGAGGCGTGCACATCAGAAGGAGAAGCACAATGTTCAACTGAACCAAAAAATGTGGCAAAAAACTCTTTAATTTGTTACATTTTGATTATGTCATTACTCTATGTTTATATAAAGTACAATGTGATAGAATGCTTTTTTCCCCTTAAACAAAAAACATCCATCCATCCATTTTCTGAGCCACTTCTCCTCACGCGGGTCGCGGGCGTGCTGGAGCCTATCCCAGCTATCATCGGGCAGGAGGCGGGGTACACCCTGAACTGGTTGCCAGCCAATCGCAGGGCACATACAGACAAACAACCATTTGCACTCACATTCACACCTCTGGGCAATTTAGAGTCTCCAATTCATGCATGTTTTTGGGATGTGGGAGGAAAGCGGAGTGGCCGCAGAAAACCCACGCAGGCACGGGGAGAACATGCAAACTCCACACAGGCGGGGCCGGGGATTGAACCCCAGTCCTCAGAACTGTGAGGCTGACGCTCTAACCAGTCGACCACCGTGCCGCCTTCAAAAAAACACTACAAATAATTTTTTTTTTTTTTTCGGGAGCCATTTTAATGGCATTTCCATTCATTTCTAACAAAGATGATTTTGAGATATGAGTGTTCTGAGTTGCGAGCATGGTCACGGAACAAATTCAACTTGTAACTGAAGGCTCCACTGTTTCTGTCAGTGTATGTACATAGACACACACACACACACTTCTACATTATCACCTTCTGTGTATGCCTGCATTATTTACATACCAATTATGTAAAATTGTCCCCAAAAAATCCAAACCTTATTCGCATCCTTGACCTGTTTCTTACCTGGTGTGCCCCTCCACAATGTGTCCTTTTATTTGCACAATACTGTCAACAAACAAAAAAAGAAAAGAAAGAAAGAAAACCTCCTTGTCGGAGGTAATTAATCCTTCAGGTGACGTGCAACTATTTCCACACAGGAGGAGAGGTTGAAAAAGGAGCTGCGCGTCAAGCTGGAGATGGCCAAGTTCTTGCAGGACACCATTGAGGAAATCGCTTTGCGCAACAAGGCGGCCCAAGATGACGTCGCCGAGGAGTTCTCCACATTTTTCCAGAAGGTTGGTGAACGACGGAGAACGTGTGCTTGATATACCGTTACAGTTATATATGCGTTCAACACATCTCAACTTTATTTATAGGGAACCTACTATACAAATATAGTTCAATTACATAAGTCGGCCGTTATCTGTTCCTAGATCCGAAACTCCGGCGAGCGTCCCAGCAACGAGCAGATCTTGCGCTTCTCCAAACTGTTCGAGGACGAGCTGACGCTGGACAACCTGACCCGGCCCCAGCTGGTGGCGCTGTGCCGCCTGCTGGAGCTGCAGTCCATCGGCACCAACAACTTCCTGCGCTTCCAGCTCATCATGAAGCTGAGGAACATCCGCGCAGACGACAAGGTTTGCTGCGTCTCGAGACGCCTCGTTTGCTCATGCAGGTTGGCTTTTTAAAACGGACAGATGGGCCAGCTCATTTGTACATGAGGTCAAAAACAAAAGAAAAGTACAATAGTTTGCTTTCATAATAAAATAATTTGTCATTTTTTTTTCACTTTGAATGAATCAATTATTGATAAAAGAATTGTGTAAAATGTGTTTGTAAACTCTGTTACTGTAAAACAATTCCTTCTCGTGATTTTTATTTGTAATTAATGTGACGATAATGAATTAATTAATAGAAAAAATACAAACAGTTGTTTGAATGTGTGTAAAATATGTAAAATAGTTTATTTGAATAGTAAAATAATCATTCTCACTATTAATGTAATTATCAATTAACCAATTGTCTATTAAAATAAATGTCAACATTTTCAAGCACTTGTTAAAATGTATATATAAAATATGTAAAATTGTTGAAATTCCTCAATGTTAATGTTATTCATAATTTAATGATAAAGTAACCAATTATTTAGTAAAATAAATGGTAAAAAAGATTTAAAAAATGTTCACAAGATAAATGAATACCAACTCAATAAAACTCAACATCATTTTAATTAACCAATTTTGGGACACAGCGGCTATATTAAAATATGAATTTCAATATTATAGGACCCTATATTGCCCCGTCCTGGTTGAATGGAAGCGAGTGCCGTGAGATGAAAGTCGACGTTCTTTCTCCTCCTTTCCAGCTGATCGCCGAGGAGGGCGTGGCGAGCCTCAGCGTCAACGAGGTGCAGGCCGCTTGTCGGGTTCGAGGGATGAGATCGCTGGGCGTCACCGAGGAGCGACTCCGGGAGCAGCTCGGCCAGGTAACGGCCGACGCACAAAACGGCTGCCGCGGCTCGTCCTGCGCTCTGTACGATTTGGTTCCCGCCAGGACTCGCCGGATGAATAGCCAGTTATCTTCTGTATCCATCAGAGAGATGCTCTCGTAGACTGCGAGGCGTCGCCGCTCCGCAGTGTTGTGCAGTCGAGTCTGAAGTGACCACGTTTATGTTCCAGTCGTCGTATGTTGCGTTGGTCAATTTTTACATTCCAGTGGTCTCTGACATGTGGTTGCTCTGCAATGTTTATATTCTCCGTCGCGTATTGTGCATCCATGTTTACGTTCTCTGCAATGTCGCGTGCGTCCACGTTTACGACTTTCCGGTGGACTCTTGACGTGTGGTCGCTCCACAATCTTTGCGTCCATGTTTACTTTCTCTCCACAATGTATGCAATATCTTTACGTTACAGTAGATTCTGGGTCTGACGTCTGGCCGGTAGACTGACGTATGGCCGCTCCGTAATGTTGTGGACATCCGTGTCGTCGTGTATTACACACTGTACCATGTCACCAAATTGTGCGTCTCGTAGTGGCTGGAGCTTCATCTGAAGCAGCAGATCCCCACCTCCCTGCTGCTGCTTTCGCGAGCCATGTACCTCCCCGACACGCTGTCCCCCGCCGACCAGCTGAAGACCACCCTGCAGACGCTCCCCGAGATGGTGGTACGTCGGCATTGCGGTCTTCCGTGTCCCAAAGTGCTACCGCAGCGTTCAGTCTTGTCATTTGTCCGCAGACGAAGGAGGCCCAGATGATGGTGGCCGAGATGGAGCTGTCCAAAGTGGACAACAAGACCAAAGTGGAGACCACGCTGCAGGAGGAGGCGGCCATACGCCAGGACAACAAGGACAGGGAGATGGAGAGGCTGGCCGACGCCGCAGAGAAGGCTGCCAGGGTACCAAATGGTTGCACTTTAAGCAGCATGCTCGTTATACACCGCGGGTGTCCAAATGGTTTCCTCGGGGGGCTGTGTATAGAATCGTGGAAGGAAGCAAGGGCCACTTTGAAATTCATCAACATTAATTCGTTAAACACGCTAAAACCAATCCATCAAGCAATTATATATTGTTTCTATATAAGAGCCAAAGCAGGAGCAATCGTTCATAAATTGACAATTTTTGAAGTAGTTATTTGAGGGTTATTAATGTATTATGTTCACAAATTGGTCCTTGACACCAAGTAGAAGGTGGAGCAAACCACCGTTTTCAATTCTGAAACTGAATTCTTTATTCACCGTTACAAAGAGATATTTTTTTATTTTATGTTATTTTTTTAAAACTATTTTGGTTATAGAAAGGCAGCACGGTGGACGACTGGTTCGCACATCTGCCTCACAATTGTGAGGTTGTGGGTGTCACAATCCCGCTCACCCTTTTACTTGTTTTTGTTATAAAAATGTTTGTAGGAAATAATGTTAAGTGAAAGAATCAGGTTGAGGCTCAAGCTGTTGAAGTCATAAGACCTTTATCAACTGCTGAAGTAACTGAGCAGTGCAGTTATTCCAACATAAACTCATGTTGACATCATGCTGAACCCTCGGCGCCCCCTGCAGGACAGTGAGGAGCTGGAGGCCGAACGAAGTGGGCAGACGCCGTCTCAGGCCGACGAGCTCAGGGACACGGCACCCGTCCTCGAAGGAGTTAAAGTAATTTTCTTTTCTTTTTACATTTTTGATCAATTGTACATGTGTAGCAATTTTAGCCATTTTTCCTGTATGTCCTTAACGCGTTTGCATGTCAGCTTTTGTTTTAGCTCCACTGACTCAAACCTTTTGCTTTCTTACGCTGTCATTATTTTCTTTCTTCTTCTTGTCCGCCAACACAGTTTGAACAGTGGCAGACATTCCTGCGTTACCAGGTTAGCTTTAGTGCTATCTAAGGCTATCTCCTCCTCCCAAATGATGCTCACGCGCGTCTCGAACAGGCTCCCCACGTCGTGCTCCTGCTCCGTAGACCCCCTAAATGTGTTCCAACCGTCACAAAATAAAAATCAACGTAAATATGGAGACATGAACATTTCCTTCATATTTATAGTTTTAACTCCAATACTCGGCATGAACGAGCTTTGTCTCCACTTTTTTAGGGTGTGTGGAGTCAAACTAGGTACAAAAACATTAATATTACCATAATGAACTATGAATTATACCAACTGACTTTGCCTCATGATTGTTCCAAAGTATTGTGACAATCCCTCAGTGATTCCTCCCCTTGTCTTGTTAATGTGGTGTGTGCGCGTGGACACTTCTGCTCCCTTCCACTGTGGTTCAGTTCCATCGTTTGTTACGTTCAAAGGGTGAGGAGATCACCAAAGAGGAGATCGACATGATCAGCGACGCCTGCTCCAAGCTGAAGGAGCAGAAGAAGCTGCTGACTCTGGAGAAGGAGGAGCTGGAGGAACTCAAGGACGACGTGCTGGAGTACAATGAGGTGCGTTCTCTCGACTCTCTATGGCAGTGCTCCACTTTCACGTGAGGCTCATCAATAGTGTTAGCTCGCATACGAGCCGAGATCAGGGATGGGCAACTTGCACAATTAATTTTAGGAATTAAAAATATTTTTGTTGTTTTTGGTTTTCTTTTGAAAATTTTAAATGTACCAGTAGGAAACATGGCCCAAACATTTTGGCCAAACATTTTTTTAAATTATAAATCAGTGTCCTCTACTGTAACAGAGCAGTTTTGGGTGGCAATAAGATAATTTACCACTAACCCTAACCCTAGCAGACATCGCTTACTGTAGCGCCAGATGTTCTCCATCAGAGAAGAAGAGTGGTGCCCCTGGGAGCGCTGACAAACAATTGTGACCTCCGCCATCATTTAAGTTGCCCATCCGTGGCCTAAGTAACCTGCGGGCACAAACTAAAGTGGCACATGGAGAAAAAAGTGCGGGCACGAGCACTTTACACAAACGGTATTGAGTCATTCAATTTTCAAAGAATAACGGAGGAGAGGTTCCAAAATAAATTAGGGAATTTGCAAATGCCAAACTGTGACAATGCAGCTTTTCACTGTGTTGAATATGATTGTAAACCACTGTAACATTATGCACACTTTGAACTTTAACACTGCACTTAATTATAGGAAAATAGAAACATCTATACAGTGGAACCTCGATAGAACGGACTGATAGGGGCGGGGGTGGGTGTATGTCCGATATAGCCAATTGTCCGTTACATTGAAGCACTTTTTTTTTTTTTTGCACACATATTACTGTACTGTACAAAATTGTTTTGTAGGTTTTTTTTGTGACCTAAAACGTCCAGTACAATACAAAGTTATTGTAAATAACTATAAACAAAGCTTAAACATTTTGGAAAGTTTCACATTTCATCCAAACTTACCACACTGGTGTAGTTGGTCATGGTGACATTGTTGACCTCCACTACTTAACATAGGCGAGTCACTTTCATAAGCTGCGAGGAATTAGTGTGCTTCCTAGTTCCAAATCTGCTTCCAAAGCTGAACGGCTTGACCAAAGAAGTGTTACTGTACCAAAAATAGCATGTTCCAGACTCCAAAGACTTGTTTTGTATTCCGCAGAGTTAACACTGCCGCCATGATGATCTCTCTCTGCGCTGCAAGTCTATGTACAATAGATAGAACCATCATTACGTGGCCGCCACTTCACTATCCCACATTCAACAGGGCCGCCACATAGGCACGGGGCGCACGTCTTTTGGAATTGGATCTAGTCATATTGTATATCTGTCACCCGGAAATACGTCCGTCCCATTTTCTGTCTGCATTGCACCACAGCGCCAGTAAATAACAGTGGCCAATTGTGGAACTAGCAGACTTTGTCAAAGGCAGTTTAAGTGACAAATGGAAACTATTTTTGGATGCATTTTTCAGTCCCGACGGTCCGTTTTATCCAATGTCCGTTATATAGGGGTCCGTTTTATCGAGGTTTCCACTGTACTTTAATTATGATTCAATTAAAATGTTTTTCTCTTCAAAGTTAAATAACAAATTACAAAAATAAATGTTTAAAAAAAGAAACACTTCTCAAGATTAAAACCAATTTACTGTCCTTAAAAGTTAAAAACAAATGAACTGTTTCGGGGAAATCCACTGATGTCTGCTAAAGTGCAGTGTGTTTGCATTCATCGCTAAGAACTTTGCCACACACCGCCCACCGAATCCCGCAAGTTGTACTTTGTACCACACTTTGAAAACCAGAGCTGGATGGTGCTCACTCACACTATCGTCGCGGTATGTCACGCAGGACCTGGAGGAGATCAAGAAGGAGCTCTCCAAGACGGGCCAGGAGAAGGCGGTGTGCGAATCCAAGGCCAGCCGGCGTCTGTCCAAGAGGGTCAACCGCATGATCGGACGCATCGACAAGATCATCGGCGAGCTGGAGAAGGACAAGGTCATCCTGGACGGACAGATGGGCAGCGGAACCACGCCGCCCATCGGGTAAGAGCCGGAACAAATACCGCCGTGCCGACCTCGTCATCACCACGTCATGCCTTGCTTGCATGGTAAAATCCTGGTGGAGATCAATGGCTCAAATACGTCTTTTCCAAGCACCAACCATTTTAAGATCCCTAATGGACTGTTAACCTTTACAGCTTATTCTTGACTAAATATAGAGACGCTACAAGGTAAGATGAGCGGCAATCAATTGCTTTTTAATTTTATTGAATACATTTTTTTTTTTTTTGCTGCTTCCACCAATGCTAACATGGCATCGTGGTTGTCTGCTGTGATTGGGCTGCGAGCCACATTGACATGAATCCCAGATGGATGCAGTCAACCTTCGCCATGCTCACGAGTTGTAGGGACCAAGACCTGCCTGCCGCAAATGGCAAAAATTGTTTGGTAATTGCCTATATCAATTGTTTAAAACCAAAATAAACCACGAACCATGATCCCAAAACACATCAACATCATTTCAATATCGTTTTACAGCAATACAGTTAAAAATAAATGCCTTTCAGCGAAGCACATACAACATATTCCAACAATTCTCACACGTACTAAAATAAAGTCAGTGCCTGCTAACGTCTAGGACACAAGTACAAAACAAATACACAAGGACACATGTCCATGAGGACACAAGTAGACAAGGACACTTAAGACAGGATGCTAAGACACAAGTACATTGGTCCATTATATCACGACATTAATTTACAATTGCCTATATTACTAGATGAAACCCTAATTATACTGTACCCCAAACTATGATCCCAAAACACATCAATATCATTTCAAACTCATCTTACAACATTACCCTTGACAAAATATGGCTTATAGATGAAGAATACCAATTAGTACTTTCCAATTTGATCACCTTTTTGACTCAGATGAGAATGTCATAGCCACTGTCATTTTTTAAATACCTTTTGCAAAGGACTCCTAATCTTCAGTTGTGCTCTCGCTGTACGCTACGTGAAGCAGCTAGCTGTTAGCAGCTGTTACCATCCACCGATGCCAATAGCGATCCGGACCTTTCTCTGCATCATCTAAAGAAAGTTACCACCCTGTTTTGTCCGGCGTCACAAGGAGCCTCCCGTGCCGGTCGGACACGCTACTGTTCACTGCCGAGCCGGCCGGTTACTCCGTTCACTTGGCACCTAAGGAGCCGGCCGAGCGTCTGGGCGGATTCTTTCAGAAAGAGCTCAAACAGGCGAGGGTTCACTGTAGAGATTAGCACCTGGAATGATTTTTTATTTGTTTTTTTCTAGCATGAATTAACATAAGAACATTCTAGAAGCTTGCTGGGAAACGTTTGATTGGTGTGATCATCGGGGGGTCGGGGGTGGAATTGGGCAGTGGACCGCAGCATGCTGACCCCCCGCCAAACAGGCGAACAAAACAAATCTCCACCGGCCTTTTTACACCCCCGCCCAAGTCGGTAACGCATTTTCCTGTATCCAGTCTCTTCTACACCTTCAGGGAGAACCTGATCAGCATCGACGAGCTCATCGGCGTCATGCGGCAGATCCAGAACATTCCCGAGCACAAGCTGCAGAGGATCGCCGAGGCGCTGGACGACAACAAGGACGGCAAGATTGACATCGACGATGTCATCAAGGTGCGGCGACGAAACCGGCGGGCATTGTGAAATGGCCGCGATAAAGAACCCCAATTCCAATGAAGTTGGGATGTTGTGTTAAACATAAATAAAAATAGAATACAATTTTTGGTAAATCGCGTTCAACCTATATTTAATTGAATATACTACAAAGACAAGATATTTAATGTTCAAACTGATCAACTTGATTGTTTTTAGCAAATAAACATGAACTTAGAATTTTATGGCTGCAACACGTTCCCAAAAAGCTGGGAGAGGCTCATGTTTACCACTGGGATACATCAACTTTTCTTTTAACAACATTCAATCAACATTTGGGAACTGAGGACACTAATTGTTGAAGCTTTGTAGGTGGAATTCTTTCCCATTCTTGCTCGATGTACAGCTTCAGCCGTTCAACAGTCCGGGGTCTCCGTTGTCGTCTTTTACGCTTCATAATGCGCCACGCATTTTCAATGGGAGACAGGTCTGGACTGCAGGCAGGCCAGTCGAGTACCCGCACTCTTTTACTACCAAGCCACGCTGTTGTTTATCGTTTTATTTATGTTTAACACAACGTACCAACTTCATTGGAATTGGGGTTGTGCATCAAATTCGGCGCGTCGGAGCCTCACTCAACTCACTGAGTCAGGTTCACACGGATCAAGTGAATTCAGAAACTCGCAATGCACTTTTGCAGACAGGGCGTGTGTTTCTCTGACTGAGACGGAGAAAACTGAGAAAATGATTTGGTGTCGTTTAGAGGGAAGCGTTTGCGTATTCAGAATTTCCAGCCAATTTTAAAAGTAGCTAAATTAGTTTCTAGGTGCTTTATAGGAAACACCTTGCTAGGGTAGTCTGAAAAGTTTCAAAATCAATGTCTCGGTCCCGGCTTTCTGTTAGTCTCCTTTCACATTGCCACCATGGACGGGAAAAAGCTAGAACGGGCCCCTGGAGCTTTGTCATGCACTTTACTGCCACCTACAGGACATCAAGAGAACAGAAGTAATTTATACACGCCTTGTTGGATTTTACTAGACTTTCAGTTTTGCCATAACCATACAGTCTGTAATTTGTAAGCGTTTTCACTGATTTGTTGCTTTTTTACTGCATAAAGTTTGTAACGAACGCCAATTCTTGTGATTAGTATAAAATATCCATTCATTTTTATTTTTCTATCCCTTTCCATAATGTGCAGCCTCACAGGTTGTAAAACAACCCCAAAAAGGGACATTTTTATCAGGGGCAGCTTTTTGCAGCCAGCACAGGGAGACACTATTTTTGAAATTAAAATGTAATAATTGTCCATGCTTAGTAGAATATCTCCTCTTCCTCAAATCTAAATTGCATCATTCATTTGCTCCACTAGAGTGCATTAAATGCCTCTTTTGGAAACCTAGAATAGTAGCTGTAACGCTAACTGTTGCGCTTTCTGGCATGTAGCGGTCCAACAGTTACTCAATTCATCGACAACTAATCGATTGTCAAATTAATCAACAAATATTTTATACATTGATTAATCGTTTCGAGACGTTTAACGTAAAATTGTCCCAATCCTCAGAATTTCAGACTCTCAGCAGGAAAGCCCTCTGATTTCTGTAGTCCTCCATGAAAGCAGGCTGATGATCTTCTTGTTTCATCAAAATCTTTTACTTTGGACAACGATGAACATTTTTGCCCATTTTCTGACATGTTGCACACCAAACCAGGAACTGAATCATTATCAGTTTGAAATGATGTCCTGTTTTTGAATAAAGGGATGAAATACATTTATTAATTGGAAAAAATAGTCTAGAGAGGAATCGATTATCAAAATAATCGTCAGTTGGCCGGTTTGTTTGGCCTTGGCGGATGCTGACGCGGCTTTGTAAGCGTCATCAATCCTCCCAGCTCGTCTCAGTTTGAACGATTATCTGCCGGCAGGTGGTCGAGCTCATCGACAAGGAGGACATCGACATCTCCACCACCCAGGTGTCCGACATCATGGTAATGCTGCAGAAGGAGGAGAAGCTGGTGGAGAAGGAGAAGGCCAAGGAGAAGGCGGAGAAGGAGCAGGCGGCCAAGCTCAACGGCTAGAAGAAGATGAAGAAGGTGGCGGCCGTGAACCGCCTGTGGCGGAAGGTATACCAACAAAACAAAAACTGCCTTCTGAAAATGTACTTCTGCCACAAAGTGAACAAGCTCCTACTGCCTTTAAAAGGCACCACGTCAAAGAAATGTCGACTGATGGTGTAAATTACACTCTAGTCGTGTTTTGTTATTTATTGGACCAGGGGGCATGTTGGAAGCACTCGTTTCCGCAGCAGGATGACAGCAAAGAACACATCAAAAACCTAAAAAGAAATAATAATAATAATAATAATAATAATAACATCAAGAGATTGAGTGTGAACAATCGGGGACGAGCGATGCTTTCTGCACTTTAGTAACAAACATCACTATCAGTCCTGCGCTTTGTTCATTCTTCACATTTGGATTTGTACATGAACGTGTGTCACTTCAACCAAAGAAGATTCCCTTCAAACCATTTCATTTTTGCACTGCTTCTTCATCATCATCATCATTATTCAGTGCATTGACTGACAGCTGTCAATCACTCTGGCAGCAGAGGCTTGCACGTCGACTTGAGCGATCTTCGAAGTGGCCATGAAGGGGACGTTGTCGTTCTGCGGGCGCCATGGTTACGTACGTGCCGACTTTCTTGTAACGCGAACATTTCAAGTTCCAGTTGAACTTAAATGAGTCGAGGGGGTCGAGCATAAAACGCAAATAACTGATATGCAAATCAAAGGTGAGGCCGTGTTCACACTCACAACAAACAAAATTGAGTGCCGTTGCTGTGCTAGAACTCGCAAGTGAACCCCAGTGTGGTTTGGTTCACTTGAGCTCAAGTGTGGAAAAAGAGCTAAGTACTAGAGCTAATGTACGCATTATTATTATTATTATTTTTGTTTCAAATTTTGGCCCAGATCAGCACTGCTAGTGTTGCCAAGCAAGTGAGCCAAGACCACCTGCAAGTGACCTCTGGCACGGTTCAGTTCACATGACCTCAAGTGCGAACGCCGCACAGATCAAAATGTCGTTTGATGTGAATATCAGTGTTCATTTTGGTCCCGGCCAAATCTGCTAATCTAGCAAACTAGCTGGCTGAGATGGCTTGCAAGTGAACTCTGGCGCGGTTCGGGTCACTTCAGCTCAAAGGTCAGCTCCAACCCTGGCACCATTTATTTTAAATTTTTTCAAATGTTGGTCCAGACCAACTCTGCGAGTGACCGCTAGCAAGTGAACTCAGGTGCAGTTCAGTTCACGTGAGTTCAAATGCGGACGTCACACAGGGCAAAGACACGGAGCAGCTTGAGGGTGACCAAATATCGGTGTTCATTTTTGTCCCGGCCAAATCTGCCAGCGTCACGAAACAAGTAGCCCGAGACCGCTTGCAAGCGAACTCTGGCGCGCTCGTTCCACTTGAGCTCAAATGTGAAAACTACTTGGATCAAAGACATGTCACTGGAACCCCGGCGCCATCTTTTATTTTGACAGGAGCAGAGTGCCGAACTGTGAACAAACACAGGGCTCTAATACCCCTTTCAAACTGAGCCGGTACCTGCGCTGGAACCTTAATTAGCAGCAGTTCTTTCCACGCTATCAGGAAGTCTTGGCTCCAACATGCACCCTCCAAACCGGTCTGACGAGGTGTGCAAGCTGGCATGTGGCACAGCACCCAAACCACAACGTGGCGCCAGCTCAGTGCCAAAGTTAGTCCAATCCGACAGAGGAGCATTACCAGTTTCTGTCAACGGGGGGCGCCGGCGTTGGGAAACGGTACAGAAGGTCCCTACGGGAAGCTGTTTGACCATTTATTCAATATCCTTGACATCCGTTCTAAGGACCATGTACGAGTACACGCTTCAGTGTACTAGTACAACGAGGGCTCACTAGTGGAACAACTTTGTCTTACTGGCAATGTTTTTTTCCACCGCTAGTACTACTTTTGACCTACGAGTACAACCTTAAGCTGGATAGTTGGCAATGTTTGAGCATTTATTTCATATCCAGCTCCTCACTAGTACAACAACTCTGGCATACTTTGAAAACTATGCACGAGTTGACAACTGCGTGCCAGTAGTACTACTATTGTTGCAGCAGGGTACGAAGGATCGAGAATAAATGCTCCAAGGGCTTCCCGTAGATCTCAGATCGGGCTTTCTTCGGAAAGCCAATCAGGTTATTTTGGCTCACGTCATTGCAAGTTTGATCGCGGCTCTGACTATTTCTTGGGATGTGTTTGCATCGCATAAGACTCAAACCGTCCTCGGAACAAACGCAATAAGCACATATGCATTCAAAATGTTTTCATTATTATTATTTAGTGGAAAGGGAGCAGAAGTGCTTGTTGTGAGTTGTTTTTATGATTATTTTGTGCTATTTGCTTTGGTGCAGCTGTGGTGGCGATCAAAAAGGCAGCTGGGAATGAGCGAGAAGCTGAAAATGACAAAAAAAAAAAGCATTGTACATACACGATGGATTCCATTTGTTTTTATTATCATGTAAACGAATGGCTTCTCCTGGAAATGAATGGCGTAGTCGAACTTTTGACAGCTTGTTGATTGTCGCCACAGTGATTGTAACGCAACTGAAATGACTTGCAAATCATATTTACACCAAAAAAAAGGAAAACTATTTGCTGTGTTGTATCACTGCACATGATTTGTAGATTATTTTGAAATCATTTTTATTATTTATTTAATCTTAATGCAACTTTGGTGATTTTTTTTTTTTTTTTTTTTTTTAAGGAAGTTATACTTGAAATGTTGGGGGGGGGAATGCTTCACTCCCCAATCAAATGAATATCATTGTAAAAAATATAAAAACAAGTAAAAACCACAACGTACTAAAAGTGAAATAAATAACACAATGCTCCTGGAGTCCTTGGTTGCGGTGTTGTTTTCTTTTTTGTGTCCTATTTGACTTTTCCACCATTTTTTCAAGGTAAACTTCCAAATGGAACCCAAACCAGGCCAACAATATGGATATCAATACAGCGTGTCTTATGTTTATTTCGTTTTTGGTTGTCGTCGTCGTACAAAGCTGAAGGGGGCTTCAAGTTGCGGCCTGCAGGTCGTCACGTCAAAACGCTTTGTTTCCTTCGTCGATAAGGAAGTTTGCGGGCTTTTTGCGGCTCGGACGAGGCCGAGCGATGAGGAGGCGACGACTGACGACTGACCGAGGAGAGCGATTAAACGACGACTTTGAGGAGGTCAAGCAAAGCGACCGTGTTTGAACGTTTTGGATTGATTGATTTTTTTTGTGTCTGACAACGGCAGGAAAAGACTTTTGTGAATGATTACTGTTACTAATATTAATAGCGGTAATAACAGCAATACAAGTTGAAATCCGAACTCTGACTTTAAACCCTAATTTTAAAAACCCTAATTCTGGCTTGAAACCCTAATCATGGCTTGAAACTAGGGTTCTGACAGATTATTCGGCCAGCTGATTTTATTGGTCAATATGAACTATTTTCAAATCGGCAAAAATCGGTCAAATTATTATTATTTTTTTTTACACTAACACATTGTAGCATAAAACGAAAATAATGACCGTTAAATGAGCAAAGATTGGCAAAAAAAATCGTCTGATTTTGGCAGATTTTCCTCTTTGTTGTAAAGTTAAACAAAGGTCAAATGTTGTGCCTGTAATTCAGAGCTTCATTGTTGTAAGCATTAAGTGAGCAAAGTTTCATTTGAAACTGTAAGCCTATCTTGAAACTCTAAAACTGCTTGAAACCATAATTTGAAACCTAACCTTGTCTTGAAAACCTCATTTGAAACCTTAACCCTGTCTTGAAACCCTAAGTCTCGCTAGAAATGATCATTCTGAAGCCTAACCTTTGCTTGATATCCAGATTTAAAACCCTAACCTAATCATGGCTTGAAACACTTGTTTGAAACCCTAACTCTGACTGCAACCTCACCGATCTTAAACTTTATCCATAGTTTCCCAGTAATAATAACAGCCACCAGGGGGCAGTGGAGGTCTTTCGTGATCCATGTTTGGTTTACATAATAGAAGAACGTTTATTTCCACGAGGAGAAAATGTTTTATTTATTGATTCTTATCTATGACAATAAAGCGTAGGAAGAACAACATTAATAAATTACAATGGTTAAAAGTAATATTTTGTGATGTCATTTGACCTTAATCTTAATGATGCTAACTTGCTTAGCATGAATCGGAGGGCGAAACTCTGATATTTATCGAAATGTATTTCTGTATCAACTTGTCCCAAATGGCAACAAAAGCAAGCTACGACTACATGCAAATATCGTTAATGAGTTGAAAAGTTGGATATTTGAGCCAACAGCCAAACCGTGTTTGGCTACGCAAGCTAACCCCTCGAGAGCTCGCCCAAGATGCGTAAAATTATTCAGAACTTTTATGGACAGAATTTGTCGGCGTAGAGGGGGTCCGGTTTGGTGGCCTCGGTATGGCATCTCTGCTTTTTTGCAGATGATGTGGTTCTGTTGGCTTCGAGCCGTGATCTCCAACTCTCCCTGGAGCGGTTCGCAGCCGAGTGCGAAGCGGCTCGGCACCTCTGAATCTGAGACCGTGGTCCTCAGTGGGAAAAAGGGTGGCGGGGATGAGATCCTGCCCCAAGTGGAGGAGCTCAAGTATCTTGGGGTCTTGTTCACGCGTGAGTGAAGAATGGAACGGGAGATGGACAGGCGGATCGGTGCTTTGTATCGGTCCGTTGTGGTAAAGAAGGAGCTAAGCCGAAAGGCGAAGCTCTCGATTTACCGGTCGATCTCCGTTCCTACCCTCACCTAAGGTCACGAGCTGTGGGTCGTGACCCAAAGAACGAGATCCAGGATACGAGCGGCCGAAATGAGTTTCCTCCGCAGGGTGTCCGGGGTCTCCCTTAGAGAACGGGTGAGAAGCTCGGTCATCCGGGAGGAGCTCAGAGTAGAGCGGCTGCTCCTCCGCATCGAGAGGAGCCAGATGAGGCGGCCGGGGCATCTGATTCGGATGCCTCCCGGACGAGGTGTTCCGGGCACGTCCCACCAGAAGGAGACTCCGGGGACGACCCGGGACACGCCGGAGAGACTACGTCTCTCGGCTAGCCCGGGAACGCCTCGGGATCCCCCCCGGAAGAGCTGGATGAAGTGGCTGGGGAGAGGGAAGTCTGGGCGTCCCTGCTAAAGCTACTGCCCCCGCGACCCGACCTCGGATAGGCGCTAGGAAATGGATGGATGGATGGATATTCAATTATTCATAAAGTCATTATTTGTATTCTTTTCCATGGCTGCGTTTTTTTTTTTTTTTTTTTTTTTTTTTAATATATATATATATATATTTTTTTTTTTTACGTGTAAAGTGACTCATAAGCCCCAAATCTATAAATCTCTCTGTTTCTCTTTCCTTCGTGTTGTCATTCGCGGCACTTGAAAAAAGGATCAAGCCTATTTTGACAACCGAAGGCCCAGAAAGTGCACATTTGTGTTCTCAAAGTTAGGGGGTCAAAGGCGAAGTGGTCGGGAAAATAAATACTCAACTAAAGTACACAGAGAAAGTATTTCTACTTTGTTCCACTTCTTGAACTGGTAGGAGGAAAAAAACGAGTTGATTTTTCCGGTTGGACATGATTATAATGTGGTTGGCTGACTGAAAATTCTGTTTTGAAAACCTAAACCTCATTTCAAACCCTAACTCCAGCTCGAAACCCTCATTTAAAACCCAACCCTGTCTTCGAGCCTTCATTTGAATGTCTAACCCTGGCTCGATGCCGTAACATGAAACCGTAACCCTGGCTGGAAACCTTCTTCATTTCAAACAAAACCTCATTTGAAACCATAAATCTTGTTTTGAACCGTAACCATTAATTGAAAGTTTAAGCCTCGGAATCCTAATTTTGAAACCCTAACCCAGTCTTCAAACCACAAACCTGATCTTGAAACCCAAACACTTGTTTGACCCCAAGACCCAGTCTTGAAAGCTTAATTTCAAACCCATACTACCCTTTTTTTTTTGGAAACCCTCTGATGAAACCCGAACCTGTAACTTGAAACCTTAACTCTGACTTGAAACCCTAATTTCAAGCCCCAACCCTGGCTTGAATCCTTAACCCAGGCTTGTACCCTGGCCTGAAACCCCAACCCTTGTTTGAAAACCTTACCCAAGATTAAAACCCTAATTTGAATACCTCACTCTGGTTTGAAACCCTAACCCTACTTTGAAACCATAATTCTCTCTTGAAACACTAAGCTTTGTTTGAAACCCTAACTCTGGCTTGAAACCTTAATCCTGTCTTGAAGCCCGAACTGTTGCTTGAACCACAAATTTGAATCTGTCCTTTGTGAGACCCGAATTTGATACCCTATCCTGTCTTGAAAGCGTCATTCGAAACCTTTGAATTTTGGATCCGCTTACGCCAAAGTTTTCTTCTTTATTTAGGTTTTTTTTTTTACCCACAATGCTCTGCGGTGGCGCAACAGCTGTCGGCCATGTTGTCCGGCGGCCATCGTCGCGAGCTCCTCTCGGGTGACGTCGTCAAGCTTCTTCGCGGACGCAATCTGGACTTCCTGCCTCATTCTCGCGCGGTTTCACTGCGGCCGCAACCCCGGGCGATTTTTTTTATTTGATGTTTATAAAAAATGTGCACTTTGGTTTTTATGTTTACATTGTTTTTCCCCTCTGAGATAGCGATTTTCTTTTTTTTGAATGAAAATGTGTACTTGTGTTTTTTGTTTACACTGTTTTCGCCTTAAATGTAAATACAACATGTAGCACATAAGCGGTTCTAACATTATTTTGCCGTTTTTCCCCCAAACGTAAGGAAGCACGACTGAACAAAAGCAAAACGTTTTGGACTAATTTTGCTGCTGACACGCTTTTCCCCTCACCGCTACTGAACAAAAAGTCAATTTGATTTGATGCTTGAACATTTTCCCCCTCAAAACATTTGTATTCTGTTTTGAAGCAAACCACCTGTGCCACATTTTTACTTGCGCTTTCATGGTTACTGTTTTTTTTCTTCGGCGCAAAAACAAAAGCCGAATTATGATGACTTTTGTCTTGATGATAATAGTTTTTGTCTCAAATGCAAGCACCAAAGACCAAAAACGCGCGTTTGACTTTTATCTTCAAGCATTTTCTTTTTTCTCAGTCAACAGACGACGAAAACGACGAAGACTGAAGGCAAAATGTCGCTTAGCGTGGGTAGCCTTTATTAGCCAGTTGACTTCATTTGGATTTCGTTTCCTCTTTTGTCCGAGTCGACATTGATCTCGCGCAGCAGGAAGTGTCGGCGTCAGCGATGCGCGCACTTGGACGTGTCTGGCCCGCCGATCGTTGTCTCACCAGAACATTCCGCCGTCCGATTTTTTTCCAGCTTTGCACGCTAACATCGAGTGAATCTCGACTTGCTAGTTTGGATAAAATCACACAGTCAAAAATACTACAGGTATACATCGGTTTTAACGTTAGCATTAGCCATGCTAACAAAATCAAGTGGATTTTGACGTATGTTGGATAAAATGTTTGTTTCAAACTTAGCATCTCACATGCTAACCATGGCAGTATTGACAACACGCTAACCGCTGTTGAGCTCATTGATATGTCTATGTGGTAATTACACACTTTGTCAGATAAAAATATTTAAAACAAAAAAAAAAAAAAAAGGCAGCCATGAAAGCCTGCTATATTTTAAACACGCAGTATAAAAATATGGCCGACTGACGGATTGTTGTTGATGTTTCTTTAAAGGAGAAAGATTCAAAATAGTGCCATTTCAAGTCTCTCACACACACACACACATGAAACGCTTGTGGTCATTTTCAGTCATTTTTAGTCTTTTTTTTTTTTCATGTGGAGAACTTTCATTTTCGAACGAGCCAGTGAAAACCACGGCTACAAAAACAAGGAAATCTATTGCTGTACTGTCTGAAGACGCCACACGACATAATTACACACACGGTTGCGTGCACTATAATTATGCAGACAATGTACTATGTGGACCATGTATGTAATTACACGGCAGGCATTTGATTTGTTTTCCATTGAAAAGTGTTTTGTTGCTGGCGAACGCCAAGTCGCAACTAGGCCACCAGTCGAACTTGTGGTCGCTGTTGCCGGGTTAAAAAATAAAAAAAGGAGCCAGGGTTGAGGATCGGGGGCAGGGGGGGGGCCGAGGGGGCATTTGGATTTGGCCGCTCTCGCGTACATGCGATACGATACGATAATAAGATAATGACACTGTGTAATTACACGGCCCACCACACGAGGCACCGGGCTCGCTGCTGTTGACTTTTTGGGGTCTTTTTTTTTGGAAAACCACGAGGAAATGAAACGTGACCTTCACTCAGCAGTTCCCCGCTGCACGCCGCACACACGATACTACACGCTCTATTTTGCTTCAGAAACGCTCGTAGCTCTTTAATGACCCCGCGAACGTGTTGAGCAATTATTCCCGAGAGCGAGGCATGCTGGGTAAACCGGAGCTGTCCTCCACCCACAAAGTCCCCGGGGTCCTCAGATGTGAAGGCCCGCCCTCACGCTGCCCGATTTGAAAGGCGACACGCTCGTTGTGGGTTTGAGTTGTTCTCGGTTTAGAGTTTGTTGATGCGTTTCAAATAAGGACGAGTTCAGGGTCGCTCTTGTGATGTAGCAGAGTACAAATACTTTCTTGCTCTACTTCAGTAGAATTTGTCACGCATCTGTACTTTGTTATTTTTCCTTCTGTCAACATTCACTTCTGCTACAAAGGAAATGTATACTTTGACTCCCATACATTTCCCCTAACCAATAACAAAATGTGGACATAATGCAGAATAATGCTGCACTAGCCAGTTTTTTTTTTTCCGGGCCGTTACCGACACCGTTTCTGAGCCGTCGAGGAGGCAGAGAGCCGAAATTCATTTGCGGTAAAAGGGAAACTATTGTCATTAACATCATTCTCCGACACTTCACTTCAATGTCTTGAAGCGTATATTTATTCAACGGCTTTACAGATCTGCAACGTGTTATTATTTTGAAATATTGTAGGACAATCGAGATCTTTATTTTGCAGGGAGCTCCCAGGTGCAGCATCGTGTCTTATAAAGTTCCGACAAAATGGAAACGCATCATTAGCTTGCCGAAGGTCGGATTTGAACCCGGGCCCTCAGAACTGAGAGGCACGTGTGCCAACCGGTTTGACCGCCGTGCCGCCATTATTTCAAGAAATCACTCAAAAAGAAATACACTATGAAAAATACACACATACTAGCTAGCTGAAGTTTAGCCAGTAAAATTGATGCCGATTGTCGCTGCCGATAATCGTGCGACCCCGCGACGAAACATCCCGACTCGCTCCGAGTCGAACGAAAACGCTTCCAAGTTGTGGAGAGGCGCGCGTGGGAACAAAGCATCTTGCCCACGCACCCAAAGAGCGCCCGCCCCGTTTTGGCGGCTTTCCACAAAGTTTCTCACACATGACAGCCGGCCGCCATTTTAACTGACGACCTTCAGATGCCGCTCGAGGTGAAAGCGAGGTCACGGCTTTCGCACGTTTTCCCGCCTTAATGACGCCGAAAAAAATGCAACAATCAAGTGAGCGAATGACGCAAGAGGTTGTTTATTTCCCAAGTCACTTAACGAGCCGGCATAATGTTCTCGTCTTATCACCGAGATGACCTCTGACTCCACTTTTCATTTGGTTTTCTTTCAAGGCCCACGCAGAAAAAAAAAAAAACTGCTTTTGCCACAACCTGTTTACTTGTTTTCATAAAAATGATGTGGAAAAAGTTGTGACTTGAAATAGAATGATGAAAGAAAGGAAAATGACAAGAATCTGTCCATATTTTCATGAAAACTAAAAATATCTTTGAAAGAAAAAAAAAGTCCTGATCTTTCAAATATATTTGTACACTTTTAATGAAAAAAGTTGGATATTTTCCAGAGAAAATGATTTCTATTTTCAGAAAAGGTGTATATTAATAATAATGGGGAAAAAAATCTATATTTTAGAGCAAACATTTTTTTTTTTTTTTAATTCATATATCATTATATTTTAGTGATTTTTTAAAACGTATTTTTAAAAAAAGAATCATTTGCGAGGACAAAGTTGTATATTTTAGTGGACTAGTATATTTAGGAGAATATATTGTATTTTTTCAATGTCATGAATTACAATGAAAAATTGATAGAATTTAGAGCCAGAACCTTTGAGAAAAAGGCCCCCAGAATATTTCAATGAAAAACGTATATTTTTTTACAAAAAGTCATCATTTTGTGAGAATTTTTCATTTATCATCATTTATCATTTTTTTTTAGAAAAGTTGTACATTTTAAAAACAATTTGTATACATTTGCATAAGAAATAGTCATCTTAAAAGAATTAAGTTATATATTTTGTAAATTAAAATGTGTACTTGTTTGAGAAAAAAGTAGTATATTTTCAAGAAAAAAAGTTCTTTTCTGGTGGCTGAAAACGTGCAATATTTTCAAGACATTAGTTTGTCATTATAGCTGAATAAATTCCCGTATATTGTATTTTAGAAAAAACATTTTATATTTTGGAGAAAGAAAAGTCTTAATCGTAGATTACAGTTGTGTATTTTCAAAAAGTAAAAGTTGTCATTTTATGAGAATGAAGTAGTACATTTTTTAAAAACTTGTATATTTTTGCAAATAGAAACTGGATTCTTAATACATTTTGAGATTGAAAAAGTGCATTTTTTTTCAACGGAAAACAAGTTGTAACCTTTTTTTTTTTTTAGGAAAATATGTATTTTCAAGGCATTATTTTGTAATTGTATGCGAAAAGTCTCTTAGATTTGAGAAAAATGTTTCACTCTCCCGGGAAAAAAAAGTCATAATGGTACGAGAGTAACGTTTTATATTCAAGAAAAAACGTGAAGTGAAGGCTGTCGGTACCAACCACCAAAACTGAAGGCAGGAAAATAGGACACGGAGTAAGTCCTCCTCACCAGTAGTTGGCGCTACACTGCAGCCTTTGCCACATCGGCGAATCGTCGTGTGTCACAAAGGAAGAAAGGAAGGAGGGAAGGTCAATTGTTTGTCATTTCCTTGAAATGCGATGGATTCAACTTACAAGTGCTATCGTTCCGCGGTGAGTACTCAAAAAGGGGCACCGAACAACATCCCCGGCGGTAACCATGACAACAAAGCCCGAGCGGTTGTCTCATGAATTGTTGATCTTCCTTCTGTGGCGACGACAAACAACAAGTTGACGTCCACATTTTCCATGTCTTTTTTTCCTTGTGTTGTCCCGCGCGCGGCCCAAAACGCAACAAAACAAAGAAGCGCAACGGGCCCGTTCATAGTCATCATTTCGCCGGCGGCCAAAGTTGTTTTCCTAAGCGCCCTCGTGCTTCGAATGTTGCGGGCGGGTGGCGAGTATTCAACATTTCGGCGAGGTCGCGTGACGGCGGAAGGCTCGCGGAGGCCGCGTCGCCGCCAGAGGCTCGTGCACACAGTCGCAACGCTCCTTGCGTGGAAGGGGAAAAAAAAAAAAGAAAAAGCGCTGCCATTATGGTCCATCATTTCGTCAATTGTTAGCCATAATTATGCACAACAATCATGTAAGGGGAAGCAGGAAATATTGGAAACAAACAGGAAGTATTTACTAAAACAACTTGACATTTCTGCCAATCACACATGGCGACATTTCCAAATGTTCCTGAATGGAGACGCTTATTTTTTGACTCTTTTGGTTTTTTTGTTGTTGTTGATTTTTTTTATCATTTATTTACTTTTACTGCTTTTTTTTTTTTTTTTAGCAATTGTTTTGCCACTATGTTGTTTTTTTGGTCAATTCTTGATGACTTTTTTACGACATTATTTTTGGCCTTTATTTGTTTTCTTGCTAATAAAAGGCCACTGTCTTAATTATGTTTTTGTTTAGCCTATTTTGGGCCACATTTTTGTCCTCCCAATTCTTGGCCATTTTTTTCCCTTTTTTTTTTTTCCTCCTTTTTTTCATATTTTATTTTGCCAGTTTACTTTTTTTTTAACCCCCTATTGGGGAGGGATGCTATATTTTTGCAGTGTTTAATGCTAATTTGTATTATAAACTTTGTTTAATACCTAAAGCAAAATTAATTTCAATTCACGAAAAATAAATAGCATTTTGCCTCTGTAAATTTTCTTTTCCCATTTTTCCTCTATTTATTTCCATTTTTTCACATCTTATTCCATTTATTTATGTATTTATTTGTTTGTTTATTTACCCCTTTTTTGGGCCAGTTTTTACTCCATCATTGTCCATTTTCTTTGACAAGGTCTGACATTTCCCCCCCCTTTTTTTTTTGGGAAAGGTTTTGGTATTTTTCCCATTTTTTTGTGTGTGTGTCCAAAGTGTAAATAAATGGAATATTTGGACTTTCCATCGTATGACTTGCAGTGTTTTATGTTAGGGATGGATGAAGACGTTTGCCGGTGGTTAAGTTAGCGCACTCAGCGTTTGAGCTTTGGTTGCAGTGCAAGGAAATTGGGGGGGGGGGGTCGAGGTCGGGGCACCTTGGAAGGGAAAAGGCCCGGCAAACGGCCCCCGAAACAGAAAGAGGCATTTAAGAGCGAAAACAAGCGGCCCTCACACGCAGGAGCGCCATGAATGGGGCACTTGAGGCGGGTGGCCCGGCAACTTGCTTCCCCTCAAGATGCGCTTTCTAAGTGTTTTTAGTCATGTTTTGTTTTTATATTGCTGATTTTGTTTTTTTGTATCTTTTTTCCCCACTCAATTTTGCTGATTGTGGGGATTTGTACCTGTCAAGTTTAGCTCTGGTCACTGATGGTGTCGTGGTCCACTCGCCTGACTTTGGTGCGGGCAGCGTGGATTCAATTCCAACTCAGTGCGAACGGTTGTCCGTGTCTCGATGTGCCCTGCGACTGACTGGCGACCAGTTCAGGGTGTCGTCCGCTTTTCGCCCGAAGTCAGCTGGGATGGGCTCCGGCGCACCGCGACACTAACCGGGATAAGCGCTGTTGAAAATGGATGCATGGAAGTTGAGCTCATTTTTGGAAGCTTTTTGCCATTAAAAAAAAAAAAATATATATATATATATATATATATTATTTAAAAAAACGTTTTGGAACATTTTCTGCTTTTTAATTTTTATATATTTTCACTTATTGCGAGTTTCAATTGATTTATTTTTACTATTTTATGCTCTTTTTTTCATTTATACATAGAGGATAACATAATGATCATGCAAGATTTTGCTCTTGCCCCCCCCCCACAAAAAAATCAAAAACTGCGATGGGAGGCAAACAAAAATATTTATTTATTATTTTTAGTTTGGTGTCATAACAATTTAATAATGTTCTTGTTACTTGTTTATAAAAGTTTTGTTTTCCACTCGCATTAAAAATTACAAAAACAACAAAAGACTCCATTCATTCATATGACAACATGTTGGATGTTTATTGACAAGCTGTTTGTTGACAGACAGCTTCATGGTTTTGTCACACAAGATTTCAGCGAGAGGGAACTGACCGCAACCTTGTGCCGGAATGTTCCACAGCATCCATCATCATCATCGTCATCATCATATGAAACAAAACAAAAAGTCCAAACGTTAGTTCCACTTTTCTATGTTATTGAAAATAAATTACGTGATATAAGCTGGCTGCTAATTGCTCTAAAGTGGAATGCAAAACAAACAAACAAAAAAAAATATAGCTCACACAGCTAAATAAAACTCTTAAAAAAAAAAAAAAAAAAGAAAAGTCTGTCTCTTATGTACAACAGCAAGCATGTTTCAAACTATAAATTAATCTGACCAAAGATAAACACTGCGTGAGAAGAACAAACGACAATAAAAATTCCAGCTAGGAAAGTCCAAAAAAAAAACTGAAAAAGCCGATGAGTCGCCACTATCGTCACTTTGAAAATGTAAACGTCGGAAAAGTTGCTTCTCGACAAGCGTTCTTTTTTTTACACAAAACATTCACTTACAAAAGAAAACGTAAATGTAGCTGTCGTTAATATGCAAGCTGCTAACATCGAAGGTCAAATTGTTTATTCCGGACGAAAAAAAAAAAGGAATTGACGCTGTGAACTTATCTCGCTTGAAATTTGCTTGCAAAATTTGTAAATTGTTGTTTTCAAATCTGGGGTCTTATCATTTTTTGGGCAAATATCTCGTACACGAAAACCACGGGACATGAATGTCGTAGTGCACAGTCGCTTAAATGCCAATGTTAGCCAGCTAGCTTCTGCTATGCATAACTAGCTCTATTTTCAACATTAAATTGTGCTTTTGGTTGACATGTTACAAACACAAGTGCTCGTTTCTTAATGCTTTAAAATGTTCTTGTTCGCGGTACCAAATCTATGGTCAAATTGGGAATTTTGAATCCAAATTTGGCAATGCCGATAATTCGTAAAAATATTCCCAACATTTTTCTTCCGTCCAAATATGCTCTTGGTTGATGTGTTAGAAGCACATACTGCAAGCAAGCGCTTTTTTTTTTTTTTTTTAATGCTTTAAAATTCCTTTGGGAAAATTTGTGGAAAAGACAAAAAAATCAAAGCAGATTATTTTAAAATACTATCTAGATTGGCAGGTCATATCTAACGGTATAAAACGCGGGACGTGAAAGTCGTAACGTAGAATACAGCACTTGCGTCACAACCCAACCTACGCTAGAATGGTTTCTGTATTTCGGATTATGGCAATGACGAAAATTCGTACAGAACCTGTTCACCTGTTTTGTACGCGAGCGTGGGATAAGTAGGCTACGTGCTCGCTTTACCGTCAAATCTAAGGTTGAATTGTTATTTTGGATACAAAAAAAATAATAAAAAAATCAATGCTGATAATTAGTTGCTAGCATTCATCAGATATTGTTTGAGAAAAAGATTTTTAACGTTAACTTGTGAGCGCTCTCGGTCTACATGTTACATACATATTAAACACCTTTAGTTTTTTTACACTTCAAATTTGTAAAAGAAAAAAAAAATTGTGAATAGTGGAAATATTTTGTCCACGAGGTTGTCATTGCTAGCGGTAGAAAATAATCACTAACATGCTAGCTGCTCGTGTTGCCATTAAATCTAAGGTTGAATTGTGTCCTTTTTTTTAAACGTTAAACCTTTTAACGTGCCAACAACGTGAAAAACATCGACGAGGTTAGCATGAAAGCTAGGGGGCAGCATTGAGTGAGGAGATCATCAGGCTCTCGAATAAATGAATAATAATAATAATAATAAAAAAAAGCAAAATTAAACGCAGGTAGCTTGAATAAAAAGACTCTCACCATAGGGAAAGCTTTGACACAGCATGGAAGAATAAATAAAAAAAAATAAAAAAAAAACATCACATACGTTTGTTCTTCTTCACTGTTTTTGTGCCTTCCATTTTTCATTCCAACCAGACACTCCAAACCAAACAATCGATCAAGGGAAGAATTGTTGATTTCATATTATTAATCATTATTACAATATTTGGTGTTTAAATGTCTCCCAGCAGAATCAACGACTAAAAGTGGACAAATTATTTATTAAGTACTCACACGGTCTTGAGGGTTTTCTCTTTTTCACGTACAGTAGCAGCGAGATAATTATCGTTTATCATTATTATTAAAATATATCTTTTTTTCCTTTGAACTTTTCATCCCATAATGCTTTGCTGCCGCTTGACTTTTGGCGACTCAGTGAAAGCGACTTTTAAGACTTCATTTGGCACTTTTGACGACGAAGGATCCAGCAAATATACAGTTCATACCCCCCCCACCCAAAAATTAAATACAACAAAATGTCAAGAAATCCAAATGATGTTTTGACTTTTTCAAAATAGTGTTTTCACTTTTGGCTGCGCACAGCATGACTTCATGTCAGTTTTAACACTGAAGAGCAACGTTCGCACACACACACACACACACACAAATATTGCTTTTTCTTCCACTTGGCTAGTCGCTTGACTATTGAGGTGCAAAGCATGATGGGGCACGTAGTTTCCGTTGAGCCTGTCGGCCGCTCAAAACGCCTCTCAGCAGGAGTTTCGTCGCTTCTTCTGGTTTCGAGCAACGACGAAACGGTAAAGACGCCAGAGAAGAAGAAGAAGCCGACGCTACCGAGGAGCAGCAGCGACACGCCGGAAACCCAAAATGGCGCCACCGCTCACACGTAAAGACAAAAACAAAAAAGGTGCAATCTTCATGTTAGAAAAAGGCCTCAAATCGTAAAGTTGGGAAAATTAAATCGGAATAATACAAGACAAAGTACAGTTAAGTTTATTCTTATATTAAGACGATTTGTTTTCATAGAATTTCCTCACTTGTTCTCGTCATTTTATTTCGTAAATTTGCAACTTTTATTTTCAGCAAAATACAACTTTTTCTGGTAGTTGTACGACTGCATTCTTGTAATGCTAAGAATTTTTTATCTCATAAGTATACGATAGTTTTCTTATAACGTTCCGTTTTTTTTCCCCCACTCGTAAACATAAAATTCATCTTTTTTTTCGGTTTTCTTGTAACTTTACAATTTCTTTTTCACAGAATTTCTTTTTGTAACCTGAATTTTTCTTGTCACTATCCAACTCCTCCCCCCCCCTGCAACCGTACAAAAAATAATAAAAAAACATCTTTTTTACTTGTTTTTCTTGTAACATTTTTTTCTGTTATTTGTACGACTTCATTCTTCTAATATTAGTAAAATTCTTTTACATAATGTGGCATCATTTATCACCGACATTTGTTGTGTGACTTTCCGACTTTGTTCATATTTACGTAACATAAAAAAAATTTTCCTGTTTCATGTTTTTTCTGTAAAACCACTTTTTTTTCCTTGTAGCTTTCTGACTCCATTTTTTCCCGTAACTTTACAAACTTTTTAACTCGTGGGAACGACGCCTTTTTTTCTGGTCATATTACGACTTGGTTCGTATATTAGCTTAATTATTTCTCATAAATTCACGAGCTTTATCCCCGTAATTTGTTGTTTCTTGTTTTTTCACATTTCACATAAAATACTCCCAACTTTATGTTATCACCAATATTTTGTTGTAACATTCTGCCTTTTCTTTTTTTTTTTTTTGGGAACTCCGACTTTTTCTGGTACTATTACAACTTTATTCTCATAATCTTTGGCCTTCCTTTTCTTGGAACTTAACAACATTTTTCTGTTAAGGTTTTTCTTGTGATTTGAACATATCCCCCCCCCCTTATTTTTTCTTGCCAGTGCGTCCTTAATATTTCTTTGTAAGTGTCATCTGATGTAAAATAAGTTACAAAAGTGAAAAGACAAAAAAAAAAAAAAAAAAAAAGCTTTGCGCGCGCCCCCTTTTTAGCCAACCTTTTACGAAGCGTGTTGATCTATAAATATCTTTACAAATATACACCTTAGTTATTCCCTAAACTTCAAAGGTTTCCGTGACAACAGTGTCTTCTCCATTGCTTGCGTCCAAAACATTTTTTGTTCCGTTAAAGGAGAACAGAGCTCGCATTTGCATGTTTGTAATTACAATGGATTCTTTTGCGAAGGACTTTGGAAGATTTCGCCGATCCGGGAGCTTCCGTCCCGGTAGGCACAGATCGGTGGCCCCGCCCCCCCCCCCCCCCCCCCTCCCGCATTTCCCGTTTTCTCCCGTTCCGCAGATTGTCCGTAACAAAAGACTGGCCGTGTACAAAAATAAACTTTGTGATCAAAAAAATCCTTCAGAGTTTCCCGAGCCCGGACTCAGTGAGGTGATTATCGGGGGTCCCGGCGGCGTATCCCCGCCTCGGCTGAGGGTTAGGTCCGGGCGGCGGCGGCGGCGGGGCGTTCGGGGAGACAGGACTCGTCGGCCGCGGGGTCGGGGGCGAACACCGAATCGTCGCCCGAAGAGCAGGTGCTGCCGGAGTCCTGGCAGGCGGGCGAGTACTGCTCCAGCGGAACCGACAGGTCCAGGTACTCCTGGCGGATCACGCCAAACACGTTAGCGCAGATTATTTGAGCACAAATAACCTATCTTTGCCAGCGATGTATAGTGACAGGCACCGCAATTAAATGCGCTCCCGCTCGATGGCAGAAGGTTCGCTAAACCCGTCCGTGTATTGGCGGTCGTACAACACATCAACTAAAGATCCTTCCGGTGCGCGCGCCTCGCCCACCGGGCGGCAGTGCAATAAATACACACAGCGGAACCTCATTTAAACAAAAGAAGACTAATATTTGTCATTCTTTGCAGAGGATAACGACGCGCCTGTGAGTATTATGATATCTGTTTACATGTGTTGCTCCACCATTATGAGGAAAATGTCAAAACCCCCCAATTTTTTTTTTCCTACAAAGGGAAAACAAAAGAAAAAAGTTGGAATATTGTGAGAAAAAATAAGTCATCAAAGTGAAAAGTTCCTTCCCAACTTTTGCTGGATCTTTTTCTTTCAACAATGACTATTTTCTCAGTTTTTATCCCCCCCCCCCCCCCCCCCCCCTATCTTGGTCTCCTCCCACCCAGCCTAACAACGCCTCAGTACTTTTCCTTTGTGCCAGTCAATGGTCTTTTTATCTAATATGAGCAAGCAGCATCGGGCGCAACAGCTCGAAATTCAAGGCCGCAGCGGCACACAACGAAGACTCGGGCCCGAGTGGAAAACGCGCCCGAGGAGGCCGAGCCCAACAAAACCTGACTCGAATAAACCATATTTTCACTACAACTCTGTCTTTATTCTGCCACTAAATTGTTCTTGTTGCGTGTCACTATACTGCGCTGGATAAGACAGATGAACATCGAAAATAAGAATTTGCAGACCACTTAAGTCCCATTGGATCATTTCCCGCACGATTGGGAATCACTGCATTACTACAATAGTAGCGCGCGCGTGCGTGTGTGTGTGCGCGGGACTCACATCGGTGGACGTCATGGACAAAACGCGGTCGTGATCTTCCACCAGCTGCCGGAACGTTGGCCTCTGCGACGGCACGGCGTGCCAGCACTCGCGCATGATCATGTACCTGGAACACGCGCATGAGCGCGTTAGCTTAGCACATTAGCTTAGCTTCAGCAAGCTCTGTCATTCCGAATCCGTCGAGACCAAAGTCAACGGAAAGCGGTTCGAAAAACGATTCGACAGACGGGACAGAAACAATCAAGTCAACAAATGTTCACGTTCAATGAGCTTTTTTTTTTTTTTTTGTTCTTGGCGTATGAGCAGTTTTTTTCCCACTTTTTAAAAAAAATCGCAAATTATGATTTTATCTCACAACATTATCAACTTTTCTCATAACTTCACAATTTTATTTTTTCAACTCTTCCATTGTAATATCACGACTTTTCTCACATTCTAATTTCATTCTTTGAACATTCTGACTTTTTTCTTGTAACTGCATTTTTTTTAAATATTACAATATTTTCTTTATAATTTGTATGACACCTTTTTGTTATATTACAACTTCATTCTTGTACTATTGACTTTTTCTCACAACGTTTCTTGCACCAATACAACTTTTTTGACTTTTTTTCCCCCCCTCTACTCATAACTCTTATTTTTGGTAGCACTGACTTCCTGAAACTTTCGGACTTTTTTGCATTACAATTTTATCTCACAATCTTACCAAATTTTTGCATAATTTCACTTTAGTTTCTCCTCTATGTTAATATTCCAACTTTTTGCGTACTCATTACTTTACATTTTTCTTGTCATATTAGTTCCGTGTTTGTTGTATTTTTTCCTTGGCAAATTATGATTGTATCCCAGCACATCACCAATTTTAACTTTACTTTCTTTTTTCCTGTTTCTTTCTGACTTGTAGCATTCCAATTTTTTGGTTTTGACATTACAACTTTTTTCTCATAATATTACAACCTGGCAACAATCCAACTTTTCCGCTCATATAATTACGACTTCATTCTAGTATCACTACATTTTTGGAAAGTTCAAACTTTTTCCCCCCCTAACTTTACCGTTTTCTTTAATATGGATTTCTCGTAACAATGCGACTTTTTTTTTCATCTTAACATTTTTTTCCTTAAGAATATTACATTTTTCTTTTAACAGTCCAACTTTTTTTTTCTAGTAATACCATGACTTCATTTTTGTAATATAGATTTTTTGTCCCTAATTATATGACAATTTTCTTTTCTTTATGACTTTACAACTTTTTTCTAATCCTAAAATTTCCATTTTGCCCATCTTTTTTTCTTCACGAATCTTTCTCGTTTCTTTCTGTTGACTTTTTCCACTGTAATCCAGTACCGCGATGTTAGTCCTGTAATATTCAGTTTTCCTCCTGACGACGCAGACTTTTTTTTTTTTCTTCTTCCCACGAAAGCAGCGGAGGAAGGTGTTGTGTTGAAAGTGCGACGTACAGCTCGTGGGTGCAGTTGGCGGGTTTGTCCATGCGGTGTCCCTCCTTGAGCAGCTTGAAGAGTTCCTCCACGGGGATGCCCGGGTATGGCGAACCCCCCAGCGTGAAGATCTCCCACAGTAACACGCCGTAAGACCACCTGCTCGCACAAACACAGCACAAAAATCGTTATGTATTATGTATAGAGAGCTAATGGATGACTTGTTTTCCTCCTAGAAGTCTAACTCTTTCCTTCTCATCTTTAGCACTTATTTGAATGTGGAATGTAAAAAGCATGGGACCTAACATCGCACCTTGCGAAACTCCCATTTTCTATTTTTGTGACTTGTAATGCCTCACACGACTCACCTTCTGCGAGCAAGGTACTCGAGGCCACCTGGTTGTAACTTTCCGTTTTTTCTCTCTTAACATTCCAACCCGTCTTGTTACTTTACAACTTTTATTTTGGAACTTAACACTTTTCTTCTAATAGCATCAAAGCTCATCTTTTTTTAAGGTAGTTATATTTTCAGAATTTCTCTCACAACTTTACACCTTTTTATCTCATAACGTAACGACATTATTCTCGTAGGATAACGACTTGTTTGATAACTTTACTGTTTGACATGTTTTCACTGAACTTCTTTCCACATAACTAGCTGATTCTTGTTCTAATTTTTTTCTTGCAACTTGTACTTTTATCTTTTCAACTTTTTTGTGTGTGTGTGTGTGTGTTCATTTACATTTCAGGGCGGCACGGTGGACGACTGGTTAGCACGTCCGCCTCACAGTTCTGGGGACCGGGGTTCAATCCCCGGCCCCGCCTGTGTGGAGTTTGCACGTTCTCCCCGTGCCTACGTGGCTTTCCTCCCACATCCCCAAAAGATGCGTGCTAGGTTGATTAATGACTCTAAATTGCCCGTAGGTTTGAATGTGAGTGCGGATGGTTGTTTGTTTGTATGTGCCCTGCGATTGGCCGGCGACCGGTTCAGGGCGTACTCTCGCCCGAAAGACAGCTGGGATGGGCTCCGGCACGCCCGCGGAAATGGACGGATGGATTTACATTTCATTTATTTCCACTTTGAGTTGCTCTTAAACCAGCAAAAAGTTTCTTTTTCTTGTGCTAATATTGTGGCGTTAAGATGAAAAAGGGTGACTCCGGGGGGGGGGGCGGGGATTCCGCTCCTGTACTCGAGTCGGCCTGGCTCTGAAAATGCAGACCTGCTGGAAAAACACAGCGGCGGGCGGGATTCTCGCCCAGTGTGCCGGAATACGCACACACGGGGGCCACCGAGTTGACAGCCGCTGCCTTGCCCTTGGAAAACGCACAACGTTTCTCTTTTCTCGTAACGTTATGCTGTTTTTCCACCAACTTCACTGAGTTGTCTTTTCATCTTTTTTCTCCAAACAATCGAGATTCTGTCATGTATATTTACAACATTTTTTCTTATTGTAACTACGTTTTTTTTCTGGTAAGATTACGATCATTTTTCCATCATATTAGCACGTTTTCCTCTTAACCGTACTATTCTCCTTTGAACTTTTATTTTGTAACATTCATTTCTTTTCCTCATAAAATTTCTATTTCTGTCTCCTAAATGTGCTACTTTTAACATTTCAAAGTTGAAGATGTTTTTCTTGTAACTTTACAGTTTTACCATTATGACCTTTTTTTCCCCTCCATAATATTCCAACATCTAGTCCATAAATTTCCCATTTTAACTCCAATTTTGTCTTTTTTGTCTTCACCCATTACAAATTTGTTATCGTGACTTTTTCCTGTAAACTTGAGTTTTTCTCGGAAAACTTTGTCATCCCTTTCCCACATTTTACTCGGAACATTTCAAGTGTTTTCTTCCTATTTCAACTTGACCTTGGAATTGAAACAACTGTAACTTTAACAACTTTCTCCTCGCAGCATCACAACATTTTTTCGAGACTGTTTTCCCGTAACTTGTTCGATTTTATCTTTTGAATTTTTTGCTCGTAACATTAAAGCTTCCCCCCCCCCCCCCCCCCGCCCACTCATATGTTGACATTACTTTCGTGTTTTATCGTACAGCATTTTTTTACAACTAACATTCCGACATTATTCACGCCACATTTAGTTTTTTTTTGCTTTCTTTTCCCCCCCATGTTGTGCTCGCAAGACCACAACTTTTTTTTTTTTTTTTTTATAATTGTTAACGGTATGACTATTATCTAATGACAAACCTTTTTTTTGTGATAATATTTGTAACTTTTTCTCTTAACTTTCCTGTTTTATCTTTGGAATGTTGCGATTGTAACATTTTTGTCTTTTTCTTCCCGTAATTTAACGATTTTCTCGAAGTGGTCCCTTTTTGCGTTGCTAGTGCAAGAGCGTGTGCCTTTGTGACCCCCTGACCTGTGCGAGGCGCTTCAAGGAGCGCCTCCCTTTGAATCCTGGTGGAAAAACATCCCCGAGGGGAAGATGTGGAATGAGCGCCCTCTTATCGCTCACTGTGGATTTACGCAGCGAAAGCACGGCTAAGACGCCGAGGCCCGGCGCCGCCCCGCGCTCTCTCGTGTCGTGTCGGGAGATTACGCAGCACGCGGAACAAACGCAGTCAGGAATGCGCCGCCGCCGCCGATACGGGAGGATTCCCGTTGTCGGATTCGCTCGCTGAGTTCCTGACGCTGACGCGCCGCGGCGGGATATTTGGACAAGGCGAAAAGGCAAACTCACACGTCGCTCTGGTGAGTGTAGACCCGGTCGAAGAGAGCCTCCGGCGCCATCCACTTGACGGGCAGGCGGCCCTGGCAAACGCAACACGCAGCAGTCAACACAACACAGCAGTTCACCTTTGTTCATGGACATCTTGGGCTTTTTCATTTCTTTCGTCAATCAGTAGTCATTATCGTTATTATTCTTATGATTTTTTGAAACCAGAACTTTGAATTACTTGACTAAATGTATCTTTTTGCCTGTAACTTTACAACTTTTGGACTCCTAATTTTGTAAGATTACAACTTTTTCGCCTTACTTTTCTCATAACATTTACTTTTGTTCTCCTAACATCACCACTGTTTTCCTCATAACGTTACTATTTTACATTTGGCAGTTTTTGTTTTTAATTTGATGACTTTTTAATCGTACCTTGAAATATTTTTCCATATCTTGACTAGTTTATCTGTTCAACTCTTTGCTTGTAACTTTCGATCATTTGTTGTAATATTCCAACTTTTTTTTCTTGCAACGTTACCTTTACCAGTTGCTCTTTTCATCTTTTTTCATGTAACACGACCACTTTTTTTTCTGGAAATTTGAAATCATTTGAGTAAAAATTTCCCTTCATTTTACAACACTGATCTGGAATTTTGCAACATTTGTCTAGTAATCATACAACATTTGTCCTGTAATTTGAAATGGCAATTTCATTGGCTGACAAGTGTAAAAAGTTGTAATGAACAATATTCACTTGGAGCAACCTGCAAACTTCTTTTATTGCATAACGTTTGTGAATTAAGATCCCTTCTCGTCATTAGTATAATGAAAAAGACAAGCGCTCTCACATTGGTGGTCTTTTTGTAGTAGTCTATATTGTGCACATCTCTGGCCAGCCCGAAGTCGGCGATCTTCATGACGTTGTCGTCCGTCACCAGGACGTTCCTGGCCGCCAGGTCTCGGTGGATGCACTGCAATGGGAAGGAAGTTACCAGACGCGTCAGACCTACTGCATGGCGACAGTACGGAAAACACAACTTTGTTTTCTCGTGACATCGCAACTTTCTTTTCCACGTAACTGAAACTTTTTTTCTCGTAACATTCTCCTCACGTTAAGACCCGTTTCGTAACATTGCAATTGTTTATAGGTCTAGAAGGTTTATCGTGCCTTCTTCTTTTAAAGGGTTTTTGGATTTCTTTTGTTCAGACCAAATTTTTTTTGTTTCCGGTTAAGAGGAATCTGTTACCTTGCTGAACTTTATTTTGAAGGTTTCCCGACCCGATCAGCTGTTTTAAAAGACGTCGCACTCGGAAGCGGTGACAGCCCTGACGAAGGGTGGACTGACAAGCGAAACTGTCAGCAATGTGAAGGTACCTTGTTGTTTTTATCTTGCAACCATATGACTTTTTGCTCAAAACATTTTTTGTAAAATTATAGAATTTATTTACTGTTAATTCATTACAACTTTTCTGGTAACATGACTTTTTTCCCCTCATCTTTTTAGCTTCAAATTTAAACCCTAAACCCTATTGTAGGATGTAAAAAGAATGGGACCTAATGTCGTGCCTTGCGGAATACCTCTTCAAATCTATGTATTTTCTACAGCTGCTGTTTGCTACTTTTGCCGACGGCCAAAGTGTGTTTGAAGTCCGCACACGACTGACCTTCTGCGAGGCGAGGTACTCCATGCCTCTGGCCACCTGGTAGGCGCAGGACACCAAGTCTTTGAAGGTCAGCTGCTCGTCTGGGATTTTGCAGGTATCAAAGGAGTAGTCCATGCCCGGCGGCCGACGTGCCCTCAGGTACTCCCTTAGGTTGCCTTTGGAGGCGTACTCCACCAGAACGTAGAGCGGACCTGCGGGACTGTGTGGTTACTTCCAGGTAATTAGCATTCCAAAGGAGGTTAGCAATGAAGCCTTACCATCTTGCGTGCAGGCTCCCAGCAGGTTGATGATGTTTTTGTGTTTTCCGATCATCTTCATCATCTCCATCTCGGACACCAGGTCGGACAAATCTTTATCTGTCGCGTCATCTGAGACAAGAGATGGAGAAGGAGGACGCGTCAGGGAAGCGAAGCGCTTAGAAAGCGTCTTCGAAGTACAGGCAAGTAGTCAGGTGACTGCATTTTTTTTTCCACACGCTTGGGAGTTTACGACTTCTTTCTTCATAATTTGACATTTATTTTCGTAAGGTTACAATTACATTTTAGATTTTTTTGCTTGTATCGTGACTTTACAACTTTTTTTAACGGAAGTTATGACGTTCCTGTAAAGTTATTATTATTATTATTATCCTATTATTTCTTGTGACTTCACTAGGTTTATCTTGTCAACTTTTTTTCCATGACATTACTTTTTCCTCTTGACTTTACAAATGTATCTTTATCTTTTTTTCTTGTACCATGACTACTTTTGTTCTCATAATTTTACATTATTATTATTATATAAGATTACAACTTGTTTGGGGGCAGTATTAAAACATTTCTCCATAATTGTACAACATATGTCTTGTAATTTTACATGACAATGTACCCAAGATTCAAAAGCAAAATCCAAAACAAATCTGTTGAAAGATCACAATGAAAAAAACCCCAAAAAGCAGCTGACCTTTCAGCATTTTCACAGCGACCGTTAGCGGCTTGTTGGGTTTCTCCTTGTCGACGCCGATGGCCTCGGCCATCACCACCTGACCGAAGCAGCCCTCGCCCAGAGGCTTCCCCAACGTCAGCCTGGAACGCCAGCAAAGGAAAGTCTTTCACCGGCGTGAACGTTGGCGCGCGGCTAAGCGAAAGGCCCGCCGGGTTCGTGCTCACCGCGCTCTGGAAAACTCCCACTTGGGGTCGGAGGGCAGCTCCAGCTCGGAGACGTTGGCCAGCGCGGGCCCGTCGCTGGACGACAGGCGAGCGATCCTCACCAGCGGCGTGTTGGAGTTCATGGACGAGTTGGAATCCAAGGACACCTGCTTGGGTGGCAAACACATCCCAGAGGAGACCGTTATCGTCGCTGAAAGGGGGCCGTTCCGTGAAAAAAAGCCCGGTTTCAAATCCTCGCCAGCGGTTTAGCGGGTTGTCACCGACGCTCACTGAAAGTTTCATTTCAAGTTTCAAGATGCAAACCGGAAGACTTTACGACAGACAGCAGCACGCTACAACTAACAAACACTAACTTTCAACGAAACTCACCTACTGACTTAAAAACAAAAAAAGGGACAGAACTGACTGACTGACTCATGAACGGTTTAACTAACCCAGTTAGTGAATGACTGACTAACAAAATAACTAACAAAGAAATTGACTAACTAACAAATCAATTAAATGACTGATCGACCTAACAAGTAACAAACTAATAAAGTAACTGACTAGCTAACTGACTTACAAGCTATAAAAGTGACAGATGAACTGACTGACTGACAGACAAAGCAAAAAAAAAAAAAAAAAAAAAAAAGGAGAGAAAGAGCTGGCGCTTCGCTCGTCCATCCGTGGATACTCCCGTTTCCAAACAGCAACTTCCTGCCGGCGTTCCGATGGATCCGCGTTTGCGTCTTCAAACTGATGAACCGACAAGTTCTCGTCTCAAGCAAAACGACAAGAAAAACAGGAAGGAAAACAGAAAACAACAACAAAAAAAAACAGTCCAGGTCCAAATTTGCTAGGCCTGAAAAGTAATAAGTGCTAGAAAATGCCAGGAGCTTTGAGGGAGATTTAGTTGCTTATGAAAAAAAAAAAGGAGGAGGGAAAGAAGCGGGAGATTAGCGGGACGAAAAGCGAGCAAAGATTACACAAGAATGCAATAAAAATCGGTGCCTCAGAAGAGAGAAGTCAGACGACTTCAAATGTTCCAAGCGGTCGCAAACGTCTCACGCGTACGTGACAAAACCTTCGAAAAGAACGACAAAAGAGAGGCTCTCAAAAAAAAAAAAAAAAAAAAAAAGAAACCCATTCACGCAGCAACAATTCAAAGTTGGAGCGGAACGCTCAAACGTCACGTCCATCGGCGCACCTCCGAGATTGCCGACGGTCGACTCGCTTGGCTTTTTGCAAGACTTAGTCAACGGATGGCGGCGGGAAGAGAAGCAGGCAAGAGGAGGAGGAGGAGGAGGAGGAGAAGATCTATCGGAAGTCATTGGAGACGTTCGACGCGGGACTTTTGCTCAGCTAGTTCCTTGAAATGATTCACTCATTCACCGACTGACTGACTCGCTCTCAACGAGAGAATAACAAACAAAACTCACAAAATGAACTGACTGCCCTGAAATGAACAAACTAACTGACTAAACAACAACACGTATGCGACTGACTGACTAGCCGATTGACTGACAAACGCACTGACTGACTAAGTCACTAACTGGCAGACTCATTTACAACAACTAACACTGCAACTGATTGACAGATTAGCTGGGTGACTGACCGATGAATTGACTTACCAACTAACTCGCTGATTGACGAGCTGACTTCCTGACCAATTGATTGCGTGGCTGACTTAAGTAGTTGACCAACTGACTGACTGAGTGACTAACAGACTTAGTGACTACCCGAACGACTAACTAAGCGACTGACAAATTAACCAAGCAACGGACTGACTGACTAACTCGATGTCTCACTAATCCACTGACTGACTGAACGACTGGCTAATTTACGGACGAACTAACCTAGTAACTGACTGACCGACCGATTTACTGACTCACTACTTTTCAACAACGAACAAACTCATTGACTGATAACCGTGTGACTGAATACCGAGAGATGAACTAACTTACCAAAATAACTCACTGACGACCTGGTTGACCAACTGAACGACCGACCAACGGACCGGACCGACCGACCGACGGGCTGACCCGAGGAAGCGAGTTACCGACGGACCGACTTCGTGGGTCAAGTGACCGACTTAATACCCGAGGAATCGGGGCTGTGCGAATCTCGTATCTACTTTCTGTTACCTGTCTCTTGAGCGGGAACTTGGAGAGTTTCTGCACGGGCGGCTCGGGCAGCGTCTTCTGCGCGATCATGCGCATGCGACACAGCACGGCGATGACCACGGCCAAGATGAACAGCACGCAGCCCGTCATGTAGATCAGGATGTCGGCGTAGTAGTCCTCCTTCTCCGGACTCGCTGCTCGGGATCAACACCGGCGCTTTGCTTTACATGCCGCGTGTCGTCGGCGGCGGCGGCGGCTACGAGACCGCCGCGAACCACGACTCAAGTGCTTGGAGTGCAGGGGGGAGGACAGACTCGGTCGGGTGCTCCGCGGCCACGCGGGATTTGGAAAAACGGCGCTTGTCATTATTTGAATACTCATCAAATAACTCGTTCTCGCCTGTGATTATTTGAATTTACAATCAAAAAAGAAAAAAAAACATTGTTATTATTAAAAAAAAAACAATGAGCAGCTCTGTTGTCGTGTGTTGTTGTGTCGCGATCAAAACTTTCTCGACACAAACGACAACAACAACAGCGCAAAAAAAGTCTTTCCTCCCAGCTGCCTCATGTTACAACAATAATATACAAAAAATATTGTCATAATGGAACGTCCAGGTCCCTTTTGAAATGAACTCGGCCCGCTCCTCGGTTGGCTCGAAACTTGATTCAGCAGCGCTTCGTACAAGTCGAGTCCAAATAACGAACTGCAAACGTCGGCGCCGATGCCAACGCTAAGCCGACGGCGATCGTGTTTCGCTTTCACACTCGCAGCCATAAATCTGCTTTCAGTTGTTTGCTGTCAGACTTGACAAGTGGACTGAGTTTTTCAGACTCTCCCAAGGCAACTGGGACTTTTGGGGGATAGTTTCAAGCCACTGATCAGTTTGTCATAGGCCACTTTGATCAAATAGATGCGTCCAGATAAGAAATTTTTCCAGACATTTTGGGGCTCAAATGTAAGGCTTAGGCTTGGACTACGGCCATTTTGATCGGAACGAAAATTGAGACGCTTTCCGATCTTTCGAGGCCATTTCGATCAAATTCAAGACTTTGAAGGCCACTCGTTGAACGGCCGACTTTTTAAGGTCACTTGGACGAGATGTTATGCATTTTCTGAACATTTGAGGGTCATTTTCATCAAATGTCAAGACTTCATTGGATTTTTTTGAAGGCAAATGATCAAATTGAAAACATTGACGAGGCTTTTTAAAGTCCATTTGGATCCAATCTAAGATTTTTATGAAGATCATTTTGGCCAAATGTAAGAAGACTCTTTCAGCCCATTTCTCATTACACAAATATGACTTATCAGCCCATTTTTCAAATGTATGACTTATTTAGGTTGTTTTGACGAATTCTGACTTCTCCACTTTTAAGTTTACTCTGTTAATATTTAAGCCTATGACAAAAATCAAGACTTTTAAAGGTATATATTTATAGATATAAATATAGCTTTTTCTTTAAATCAAATGTCATACTTATCAGAACAGAGGCTTTAAAGACAATTTTGATCAAATGTTGGGCTTTTTTACAGACCATTTTGATCCAATGAAAACCTTTTTAACACTTCTTTTTTGGGATTAAATACAAGACTTTTTTTTTTGTTTTTTTTGTTGTACTTTTAGGGCCACTTTGATGAAACCGCTAACATACTAAACCGAGTCAACTATTTGTACATGCCGCATTCAGTGATGTCGCCATTCTGATTTTAGCATGACATTGTCAAGTGGTGTTGCGTAACACCTCGCTTCATCCGTTTCGCTAACGCTGTGAGTGCGAAAGCGCTCTTAACGGACGAGAGGAGTGAGTTCTGTTCATGCAAAAGGGACCAAACATTAAAAAAAAAAAAAAAACAACATCATCATTTTGTTGTTATTAGAAATGAGCCAATGACAACTAGAGTGGGCAAACTCCATTCAACTCCAATGTTGAAGTTACGCGCGACATAAAAAAAGAAGAGTTATCCTTCAGATGACCTTCCAATTTGGATATTTGGCCGGCGCAACGCTGGGCCAACCCCAGTGCCGGTACATCTGCATGTTTGTCTCGGTGAATGTGAGTTTTTATCTTTCATGAAATATTGATAGATGTGACAGATGTTTGCACTTAGACCACTATTGCACCCATCTTTTTTAAATTAAAGTAAGTATCAAATTAGAGGTGCAACAATTAATCGATGGATCGACGAGTAAGTGATTCATTGAAACGACATGTTTTTTTGCTAATATATAAAATAGGATTCAATTAGTAATTATTATTCTCAAACTAATGGACGACAAGATAATATAAACCTCCCATATTTTACTGCAACCGTACAAGTTGAAATCAAACTCCTGCAAAATGACAAACACGGATTGAGCCCGCTGTAGTTGTCAGTAGCTCAAAGGAACTTCCCGGGACACCGGACCCGGTTCGAGCGGCGGTGGCGGGCGGGCGCGGGCGTACCTGGAAGCACCGTGAGCCAAGCAGAGTGGTGAGCGTAGCCGATAGAGTTCCCCGCCAGGCAAGTGTACTCGCCCGCGTCCTCCAAAGACACGTTGGACACCAAGAGCACCTCCAGCTCGTTGTCGGTGGTGTTAATACCGGCCGTCTGAAGGGAAGCCAGATGGAGGGAAGCAAGGAAGCAAGGATGGAAGGAAGGAAGGAAGGAACACCATCAAGAGAGCACCTTGAAACACAGCAAAGACACGAGAAAAGAAGACGCACAAGAAGACACCCAAGCAGAACCTTCACCACAAGGACAACAACGCAAAAAAAAACCCATCGACGCTGGTGCTCAACTCGTGTCGCAGCACTTTTTTTTGGAATATGTTTCTTATTATCCACTTATTTTTTGTCACGCTCACTTGCTGAAGCGTGCGCACAAAAACCGTTGGGAGGCGTTTTCTTTTTCGAGGGAGTTTGCACTTTTTAGTCATCAAATGTTGTTTTGTCAACTTGAATACAACCAGAAAAGCAAAGCATCCATTTCTGACCAAACTATTTTCCCCCAAGGCTACTTTGATCAATTCCATTTTTTTTTTTAAAGATCCAATGTAAAACTTTGAAGACTACTTAAAAGGCCTTTATGAATGCCATTTGATTCAATATAAAGAATTTGATCGCACATAAGACTTCTCTAGACTTTTTAAAGTTCAAGACTTTTAGAGTGAACTTTTTAAGCCTACTTTAATCAATGTCAAACTCGGCTAAAGCCACCTGTATCCAATTTGAAACCTTTTTAAAGGCTATTCGATGAAACTGAAGCCTTTTTAAAGCCACTTTCATCAAAAGTGAAACTTTTTAAGGCGCTCTCCTCCAATCTAGCACTTTCAAACTTGATTTGGATCCAATTTGAAACATTCTAAGGCTATTTTGATCAAATTTAAGACTATAAAATCAAATGTATCCCTTTTATGGCTACTCGGTCGGATTCAATGTTTTCAGTTGACTGATCAAGTTTCAGATTTATCACTTTTTACAGCAAATCGAAGACTTTTTACGACTAGTCAATGAAATTCACCTGGAGTAAATCCAAAACTTTAAGTTGACTTTGATCAAATTTCAAACAATTTGAGGCAACGTGGATTAATTCAAGACTCTGTCGACTTTTCAAAGGCCACTTAGATCCAACGTCAAACATCGTCGAGGTCGTTTGGGCCCCTTCCGTCAAGTCTGAGTATGACTAAGACTTTGGGATCCAATTTAAAACTATAAAAAGGCAACTCACAATAAACTGAACACACCCCCAAAATCCAACTGTTAGAAAAGTGAGATGTAGGCTGTTTTGTGTTACGAAATAAATCCATCTTTCGTATGTTGTTGACCTACACTGGATCGGTTTAGCGTCACTAAGGCTGCGTTCACACTGCAGGTCAATTCCGATTTGCTTGCCCAACGGGACACGTGTCGGACTCTTTTTTTTTCATGTCAACGTGAACAGTACAGTTCCCATTTGCTCATATCCGACCCACGGCGCTCTCATACGTGGAGGTAAATCGGATATGTATCCGATGCTGTGCAGTGCGGACGCGCTGGCCTTTGTGTTGTCGTCACAATCGTTCGACAAAACCGAAACGCCACAAAACGACGACGGCGGACGAAGCAACAGAAAACAGTCGGTGGCGAAAAGGAGATGCTTTCCAACGGATACATCGAAGAAAATGTCGGCTTCGGTTGCACAAAATGTTGAAACGCGGACGTCACGTCGCGCGCGTCGGGCGACGTCACGGACGCGTTTCGTCCACGATAGAAGCCACATCTGTTTTTGTAATGTCAACGACTGCATAAAAAGATCGGATTTAACAACCTGCAGCGCAAACGTAGCCGAAGCGTGACGAATACGTGTAGGATGCGCGAATGCGACGGACACGGAACCGAGGCGGCGGCGGCGGCGGCAGATGAAACCGCGGCGAGCGCCCCAAGGGAAAAGGAGGAGACACACAGACGCTTTTGAAAGCGGTCGCTGTTACCTGCTCGCTGTATTTTGAGCCAGAAGGCGTTTTGCGACGTGCCTACAAAGTTAGTGGCGCGGCACCAGTACTTGCCGGCGTCTCGTTCTGTCACGTTGGACAGTTTGAGCGCGAGCCGGGCCTCGGCCTGCCAGCTCACTACTCTCTGCAAACAATGGAAAACATTCAAATGCACCCGCCGCTACATGCTAAGCTGACGGCGGCCGCAAACCTTCCGAATCACCCGGGAAGTAGAAAGTGGCTCAACCTCAAATGTAAGACTTTGAAATGTTCACAAATTTGAGACATTTTGACATCGGAAGCTTTTTACAGTGTCAATAAAAGGGACAATTGCTCTTTGCACGGGCAAACGTTTTGGTTGCATCTCATCACGAGTTCGACGGTGCAGGTGTACCTAATGTTGCGTCACGGAACCGTAAAACAAGTTGTGCATCGCAACGTCAAAGTCGCCATTAAAACACGCGCATATCTACACACGGAGACGTGTGAATATATGTGATGAATAATGAAAGATTAGCAAAAAGAGGAGCAAACGTGAGCGTTTGATGCTGTGCTTGTTATGAATATGAATATGAATATGAAGGGCTGAGCTGCAGACGCTGTTGGGCGCGTCACTTTCCCCCCCCCCCCACCCCCCCCAAGTCATCAAAGAAGGATTCATGAAGCCTCCTCCTCCTCTCGTCCTCCTCCCACTTAACGATACATCACACGCCACACACGTCATGACGGCTCAATGAATGAATAGCGCGCGGTGACACACGCACGCCCGCACACGCACACACACACACACAGAACTGGCTAAATATTGTTTCAATTATGCGGCGGTCCAAAATAGAGCGTGGAGCCGCGGTTGGGCTGACAAGGCTCGCCTCCTTCGCTCCCTCCCTCCTCTTTCCTTCCCTCATAATCGCCGCTGGTTTTACACGGACGATGTTTCACGATACGGCGACAGTCCGTACAGCTGCCGTGCGCGTCGACGTCCGCGTGACCGGGCGACGAAAATACGTCCCCCTCCCCCCCCCCCCCCAAAAGTACCAGTATGCTCTTAACTAATCTAGTATCACGAGTTCTAAACTACTCAAATGTGACCTAACTTAAAAGTAACCCAACGAAACGCTAACCTAACACAAGTGAACGTCACCTAAACTAATGCAAGCGAAGATAATTTTATGCACTCTAACGTCATGTGAACCTACCATAGCGTAACCTAACGTGAACTGACATAACCTAACCAAACTGAACGTAACCTAACTTACGTAACGTAATCTAACATAAACAAATGTAACCGAGTGTAACCGACCCTTAAATATTCAGCCCCAAAAGCCAGGTTCGTTTAGCAGTACATCATTTGGCAGGCATATCCATCATGAGTAGACCCACCCGAAAAGAAACAGGTAGTCAGCCATTTTGGTTTGATGCAGCCATTTTTGCTCTGTAGTGTTTCAATAATAAAGAAAAAGAATAATAATAATAATTCAGCCCTTGAAGCCAGTTTGATGAAACTTGGTATGTACGTCTAGCTTGAGCAGACCCACAAAAAAAGTCTCAGGAAGCCACGCCTGAAAAGACCCAGGAAGCGGCCACGAAAGGAAAGACGGCGTATCTAACGGAGCGCCAATGAGCCTTGAGTCAATTTGTGTTTTCCTAGCAACACAATATTCACTTTTGCTGGAGAAAATACTTTGATTTATCCCCTTGTTGGTTCATTAGCACACTGCGATGAAAGCGACATAAATCTGTGGAAAAACCAAGTCCTCTCTGGTCGTTTTGGGTCTCCATCCTCCTCCTCCTTTGTCACACTTTGGTCTGCGCTGACTCTGCCCTTCCTCGCTCCGCTCATTTTTTCCGTGGCTTTTTTGGGGTCGCCTGCTCCTCGTCCTCCTCCTCCCGCCGCTGCTGCCGAAAAGAGAGAAAAAAAAAAAAAAAAAAAAAAAACACGCCACGCGGGACATCTGACGGCAGTGGCGGTTAGCAGAGGCCGCCGCTCCGCCTCTCTGCCTGCGCTGCCGCCACCGCAGCAGTTAACTTAGTCTAAACCAGATGTTTGTTTAATTCCCTCGCTCACTCGGCGGCCGCCTTGAAAAAAAAGAAACGCAGGAGGTGGAATGAGAAAGTGTGGGAGTCTTTATATAAAAAAAAAAACAACAAACGCCTCTGGGTGTTGTCCTCTGTGACTATTCTCGGCAAAACCTTCAAAAAGTCCACGCAGCCACCAGCTAAACATAAACAAGACTGGACTGACCTGAAGTCATCTTTTTTTTTAACTCAGCCCCCAAAGCCACTTGGACTAAGCCACGTGAAATTTGGTAGGCATGTCCATCACGAGTAGACGTACCAAAAAGTCTCAAGAAGGCATAAGTGAAAAGACACAGGAAGTCTGCCATTTTGGTTTGAAGCAGCCATTTTGCCTCAGCAGCTCACTATAGAATTCCCCCAAAAAATGAAGCCCCAAAACCACTTTGAGTTGGCAACATGAAATTTGGTCAACTCGTCGACCCACAGAGTAGTCTTGAGAAGCCATGCCTGAAAATACTCAGGAACTCTGCCATTTTGGTTTGAATCGGCCATTCTGCATCGCTAGCACCCTGAAGAATTGAATTCAGCCCCCCAGAGCCAGCTTGACTTATCCACATGAAATTTGGTAGGCATGTCTATCATGAATAGACCCACGAAAAAGTCTCAGGAAGCCATACCAGGAATTCCGCCAGATTGGTTTAAAGAGAGAATTTTAGGCTCCGTTTGGTCATTTCAAGGGGTCCTTGATAGACAAACTCCTGGAGATTTTGTCCAATTTCTGCCAGATTTTGAAGCACGTATACTTGACAGACAGGCGATGCATGTCAACCAAGTTCGCGAAATTGAGGAGGAGGCAACATGGGAGTCACGAGATGCATCGCGGGCGTGGCAGCGAGCGGTTACCTTGAGGATTTTGACGTAGGGTCCGCCGTCGGCGTCGAAGCGGCTGCCGTTAACCTCGATGTGTTTGAGCCACTGGATGTGCGGCTGGGCGTCGCTGTACACTTTGCAGTGGAACTCCACGTTGCTGCCCACCACCACCGACTGATTGGCCGGCAGGCCCGCCTGAAGGATGGGCCTGTGCGGGGAGCGTTCTAAAAGGAGTGGGGGGGAATTGGTGTTCAATTAGCTACTAGACCCAATGCAAGAAGACACTACCACCGGCTCCAATCAACAACAACAAACGACAGTTTAATCGACTGATATTTCACCCCCGAGTTTGTGTATTTTTAAGCTACCATTATGAAGTTTAAAAAAAAAAAATCTCTAGTATTTGTTATTTTCTGTCAAGTATTTTTTAAATATTTTTTGTCAAATATTTCTGTCGTTTTTCTAATATTTGTGTATTTATATTTTTGGTCAATTTTCTAAAATATTTATTTTTGCAAATAGTTTGGTATTTTTACCTAGTACTTGTATTTTTCTCAAATATTTATTTATACCTTTTTAATAAAATATTTGTGTTTTTTTCGTGTGGTGTAATATTTGTGTTTTTTCAATCTAATATTTTCAACTTTTTGTAATATTTTAGTATTTTTCCTCATGTGTTTTGTATGTTTTGTTGAATGTTTGTATTTTTTGTAATACTTTGTGTAATTTTTATTTTTGGGTTTGTCGAGTACATTTTGGGTTGTTAAAGTCCAGTAGACCCCCCCCAATGTCTAATATTTATTTATTTTGATATTGGGTCAAATATTTTAGTATATTTTGTGTATTTTCCGTCAAACATTTTGCTTTTTATTTATTTTTTAACCATTTCAGTACTTTTCCTAATTGTTTTGTTGTTGTTGAATCTGTGTGTATTCTTAATGTGATATTTTTTTTTTGCTGAAAACATTTGTGTTTTGCATCTTCGAGGTCAAATATCTTTTCTCCCGTTTGCGTCGACGTACCGAGCACATCCAGCTGGTAGGTGTGCGTGATGGTGCCGTACTTGTTGTGCACCACGCACGTGTAGTTGCCGCGATCCGACGGCACGGCGCTTTCCATCACCAAACTCCACTGCTGGTGCCGCAGCTACGGGAAGACGAAGCAAAGAAGAGTCGCCGTTAACTTTGTGACCGTTAACGCAACACGTTACATCGCAAGAGGCTTAACAAAACACCCCCCCCCCCCCCCCCCCCCAAAAAAGATGGATAACCTTTCTGAACGACAATATAAGGAAAATGGCAATACTGTATAAAAGTACAACAAAGGCTGCTCGTACGTGAACAGAGTGAGCTTTGCCTGGTTTGGGATTTTTTTGGGGTCTCATTTTTATGCATTCTTAATCTAATATTTTTGCGTAATCATTTTGTAGTTTTGTCATATTACGGTACTCCCCCCCCAATATTTTGTTATGTTTCCCAATATTCAATTTGCTGTTTGTAATCCTAATGTATTGTTGATTTCATATTTGTGTTATTTCAAGCTAATAATGCTCCCATTTTTGTGTATTTTGTCCCAATATTTGGATTTGTAATAAGTGCTACATTTGATTTTTAAATCCAATAGATGGGCCAAGGCATTTAAAACAGTAAGTAAAATGTCAACGCAAGATAGTTTTCATAAATAATAATCCGGTCTTTTGTATAGTGTCTTTACTTTTAATAAACTTTAAGACTATTTAATCAAATAAAAAAGCAAAATGGTTTATTTCACTATGATTGTTGTACTTTACGTAAAATACACATTTGATTTGAATAAAATAATAATGCATGTTCATTTGGGCGGCACGGTGGACCGACTGGTTAGCACATCTGCCTCACGGCTGTGAGGTTGCGGGTTCAAATCCGGCCTGGCCTGTGTGGAGTTTGCACTGCGCTTTCCTCCCACATCCCCAAAAGATGTGTGCGAGGTTGATTGAAGACTCCAAATTGCCCGTAGGCGCGAATGTGCGCGCCAACGGTCGCTTGTGTCTGTGTGCCCTGCGATTGGCTGGCGACCGCTTCAGGGTGTCGCCCGCATCTCGCCCGAAGATGGCCGGGAGGGACTCCAGCACGCCCGCGACCCGCGTGAGGAGAAGTGCTACAGAAAATGGATGGATGTAAAAAATGTTTCTTCATAAAAAAATATAAATGCATGCTCATTTTTACATTTCGTAGTTCATAATTCATTTATCTATGATTCATGTAGCCAACTTATTAATACAAGAATTACAGATTAAATGTAAAACTTTTTATTCATAAAAAAATGAAAGTTAATTTCTTAAAATATATTTATAATAAAATAATTAACCAATTTCATAAAAGACATCTTTTACAATGATTGTTTACTTAAATGTCTGTATTTGATGTAAAAATATAATATTTTAATAATAAAATAATAATCCATGCTCATTTTTAAATTGTATTCATTCTAATTTATTTCATTATAGTTAACAAATGATCACAAAAAAGGAATACACACACACACACATATATATAAATATATACACACACAGTGGGTACGGAAAGTACCCACAGACCCCCTTAAATTTTCACTCTTTGTTATATTGCAGCCATTTTCTAAAATCCTTTTAAGTAATTTTTTTCCACATTAATGTAAAACAGCACCCCATATTGACAGAAAAAAACCCAGAATTGTTGACATTTTTGCAGATTTCTTCAAAAAGAAAAAGTGAAACATCACACAGCCAAAAGTATTCAGACCCTTTGCTGTGACACTCGTGTATTGAACTCGGGTGCTGTCCATTATTCTGTCCACACACGTGTCTATGTAAGCCCTTACAGCTCACAGTGCATGTCAGAGCAAATGAGAATCATGAGGTCAAAGGAACCGCCTGAAGAGCTCAGAGACAGAATTGTGGCAAGGCGCAGATCTGGCCAAGGTCACAAAAAAAAAATTCTGCTGCACTTAAGGTTCCTAAGAACACAGTGGCCTTCATAATCCTGAAATGGAAAACGTTTGGGACAACCAGATCGCTTCCTATAGCTGGCCGTCCGGCCAATCTGAGCCATCGGGGGAGAAGAGCCTTGGTGAGAGAGGTCAAGAAGATCACTGTGGCTGAGCTCCAGAGATGCAGTCGGGAGATGGAAGAAAGTTCTAGAAAGTCAACCATCACAGCGGCCCTCCACCGGTCGGGGCTTTATGGCAAAGTGGCCCGACGGAAGGAAGCCTCTCCTCAGTGCAAGACTCATGAAAGCCCAAATGGAGTTTGCTCAAAAAAACACCTGAAGGACTTTAAGATGGTGAGAAATAAGATTCTCTGGTCTGATGAGAGCAATATAGAACTTTTTGGCCTTCATTCTAAGCGGTATGTGTGGAGAAACCCAGGCACGTGTCCTATGCAGTCCCAACAGTGGTGGCAGCATCATGCTGTGGGGGTGTTTTTCAGCTGCAGGGACAGGACGACCGGTTGCAATCGAAGGGATATCCCGGATGAAAACCTTCTCCAGAGTGCTCAGAACCTCAGACTGGGCCAAAGGTTCACCTTCCAACAAGACAATGACCCTAAGCGCACAGCTAAAATACCAAAGGAGTGGCTTCAGAACAACTCCGTGACTGTTTTTGAATGGCCCAGCCAGAGCCCTGACTTAAACCCAATTGAGCATCTCTGGAGAGACCCGAAAATGGCTGCCCACCAACGTTTACCATCCAACCTGACAGAACTGGAGAGGATCTGCAAGGAATGGCAGAGGATCCCCAAATCCAGGTGTGAAAAACCTGTTGCATCACTCATGGCTGTATTAGCTCAAAAGGGGGCTTCTACCAAATACTCAGCAAAGGGTCTGAATACTTATGGCTGTGTGATATTTCAGTTTTGCGTTTTTAAGTTAAGAAGTCTGCAAAATGTCAACAATTCCGTTTTTTTTCTGTCAATACGGGGTGCTGTGTGTACATTGAGGGGGGGAAAATGTACTTAAAAGGATTTTAGCAAATGGCTGCACTATAACAAAGAGTGAAATATTTAAGGGGGTCTCAGTAGCCACTGTATATAGCTTGTTTCACTAACGTTTGTATTTCATGTATTTTTACATTTTTTAAAATAAAATAAGAATTCACACTATTTTTTTTTTATTACAGAAAGATAATTATATACTTAATTAACCAATTATTTAATAAAACGCTGCACTACTATTTTTCAATTCTATGTTAAAAATGTGCTCATTTAGCATTCATTTAATTCTAGTAATTAATCAATTATTGAATTAAAGACATTTTCTCTACCAATATTTTTGTGTCTTTTATCACTAAACCACTTAATACATTTAATGAGATAAAAGACCCCCCTACACAAAACAAAACAAAACATTGGAATTAACCAATTTGAGGAAAGAAACCAAAACCAACGCAATGAACGCGAGAAATATTGGAGGACCGGTGATATCGCAGCTGCTACGCACGCAGGCGCCTCGTGGTTCCTCGTGGTTCTCCACCTCCCTTCGCGCTGCCTTGGACGGCGGCCACGTGGAAAAAGCGTGTAAATATTATTAAGGCTGCGTGTGCTGAGCAGAGCAGTTGACTGAGAAAAAAAAACAACAACAAAAAAACCCCAAATCTGGCTGGCCGGCTCCACCCCGTCGTCTCCGGCGAGCCGCGACCCGACAAGAAGGAAAAACAAGACGAGCGGCGAGAAGCGGCGAGAAAAGCCGACAACAAGACCGGCGGACGACACGCCGCGCTACACGCGGAGCGCTCGGGCTGTCACTAGCCAACACTTCCCTTCATCTGATAAAAACTTAGTTGCCATTTAAGTTTATTGCAAAACCTTTTGTTTGTTCCTATTACCGCTTATTAACCGCATGTTGTTCATTTGGTATTGTTTAATGATGAAACAAAAGCAACCAAATAAGAATTGAGCAATATGACAGGAGAGGGAGCGATGATGGACGCGTTGACCTTTTTGCGCGGTCGGACGTCTGGCGGCGCGCTTCGGTCACACTGCCCCCTGCGGGGCAGCCGTGGCGACGCAAGGAGCTTTCCGCCAGCGAGTTGCGACTTTTGAGTTTCATGTGTGAAATCGTAACGCGATCGTCGTTTTCCAAAGTCCAAGCAGATGTTTGCAATTGTCTTATTTTGTTTAAACACAAACGATAATCGGTCTGCCTTCACGGAGGACGACAGAAATCAGAGAATATTTACTGTTGAGGCGCACACCAGAAAGATTTCGAGCTGAACGAGGCTTTTCAAACTTTGGCCTTGAAGTACCACCTAAAAAAACTAAAGTACCACCATCGTGACTAACATGAAAAGACAGTAGCGTCACACGGCTCGGTAGGCGTCCCTCAAAAACCAGACAGATTTTAGTCCTAAAAAGTATATTGAATATTCTTGCAAGCCGCTGTAACATTATGCAGTTTCACTGTGCTTAAGCATAGGCAGGAAAAAACTGCACTTGAGTGAGTCCATTAAAATGCATCTTAAAAATACAATGCAAATGTGTTGCACTAAAACCTTCAATGCAAGTGAACTTTACATAGGCAGTGGCTCTTCCGCGTACCACTAGAGGGAGCCCACGTACCACGCTTTGACGATCACTGCTCTGAACGATTCATCGAAAATAGATTCATACGATCGATTAGTTGTCGATGAATTGTGACACTTCTACTGCAAAAAAAAAAAAAAACAACGTGAAGAGAAAGGCCGTTTAAAGGCGAGCTGCAGCATGAGTTCCTCCTAATCCTTCCATCCCGATCATGCCGAATTCCCAACGGAATTAAATCATTAAGGAGCTTACGTCGGTCGGTCGGGATGTCGATTTGCTAAAAAGAGGCCGTGGGAACGTCCGCAGTCATTCCCAAAGTCTGCCACGAGGAACGCTCATGGTATGCGCAAGTCAGACTTTATTTCTCATGAAAAGAAATCCCCTTAAAAAAACGGAACTTTTTCTTTTTCTTTTATCATAACTTGATTTGTCATGAAAAGAAATTATTTCCTGAAAAATATTTGGGTGTGTTGGCCAAAAATTAAGATAAAAAGAAAAAATACAACTTCCTTCTCGTAAGATTATCATTTTTTTCCTTGAAATTTGTATGATTTTGTCGGAAAGAAAATCAGCAAAAAAATACGACAATTTTTCTGACTAGATGAAGTTTTTCTTGGAAAAAAATACGATTTTCATCTCATAAGATTTCCTTCCTACTTTTTTTCCATGAAAAATATGTCTCTTTTCCCTAAAAATGTTTTTCCCCCCCTAAAAAAACAAAAAAAAAAACCTTTGTTTTTAAACTTTCATTAAGGTACAATTTCATGTACCTTTTCAATGTACAGTTTGTATGTTCATATACATACATGTATATCCTGTGCCGCAATTTAAATAGCATTTTCTATGCAATTTTAATTAAATTTAATCTGTCTGTTTTTCAATGACAAATCTTTTTGTTAGTGTATTACTTGAATTAAAATTTTATTTAATTCAAATTGTATTTAACTCAAATGTAATATATTTTCTATTTCAATTGATTTAATAATTTTTTTTAAAATTTTGTTTCTATTATTTAATTTTTTATTAATCTTTCAATGCAACTGTATTCAATAAAATAATTGAATAACATTTAATTTCAATTTCGTGTAATTTTAGTTTTAAAATATTTAATACATCTCATTTTTTATTGATAAATCAAAAAAATGTCATTACATTTAGTAAAAAAAAAAGAACTAATTTGAACGAATGAATTTCTGACAAAATAATATGACGTCGTGTTGTACTTGATTGGAAGGATGGCGAGACGCCGCGACACGGATACGACACCTCGCCCTCACTATTTCGTACTTTTCGCTGTAGCCTCATTCTAGAGATGGTTTCCGCATATCGACACAATCGCGTCAGCGCAAACAAAGCGGCTTAAGCACGGCTGTCAGTCGGGGAACGATGTCGTCCGTTGAACGCGAGCGAGGTGACGACCACTCGACCCCCGAGACCCGGGCGGTCTCGTCGCTCTGGAGGTCACCGTGGGGGTGTGTCACCGCCCCTCAATCCGCAGATTAGCTCAACAACTATTTTTTCGATAATTGATTGTTCAGAAAGCTTCAGATTGTCCAAATTGCAGCCTCCCAACATTAAACATTCTGCAATTTCTGTCATACGCCACGAAAGCAGACTGATTATCTTTTGTGTTGAATCAAAAGAAGACGTTTGCAAACCGCTGCTTTAACTTCGCAAAACTGATTTTATGACATGTTAACGTTAGTGCATTTTGTGCTCTGTCAATTTGTAATAATGTCTCGTTTTTGAATAAAGGGATGGAAATGAAAAATGGTTTTTAAATCAGATTCATTGAAAAAAAAGAATCGAGCGATTAATCGAAAATACAAGTTAGTTGCAGCCCTGCAGGCCTTTCACAGCACGGGTCAACGCCGGCTTTTTACACGTCGCTCTTCTGCGCGAACGGTGCCGACACGGAATTTCCTGGCTAGGAAGTTAGCATCGGCGGCGCGGTAGTGGTGCCGAGGCGGCTACGTGAACGCGAACTGCGGAGAACGCGGAGCAGGACTTTGAAGTTTCACACACAAACACGTCAACATCTCGCAGCGCTGGGTTTGTGGGAAAGGTCGAGGCTGGATCGAGGATGACTGGATGCACTTAAACTCCCTCGCTAATGAGCCCCCATTGGCTTCAACATCAACTCAGCTAAGACGCTAACTGCCACGCTAAATGCAACGTTTTGACGTCCCGCCATCGGCAAATTCAAAAAAACAACGTCCAATTCCCGCAGGCGATCGGCCGAGCGCGGGACTGATGAAATCCAAGCGTGGGATTAGCATGCCGCTAACGCGGGGACGCAAACCTTTTAGCTCGGCGGCTGCGCTGGAGTTCTGGCGACAGGTGCGAGGGGGAGGACGGGGGGGACAACTGCTGGCGGCCCGCTGGGAGCAGATGTCGGAGATCTCCGTAAACTGTTAATAGCGACGGGATCCCCTTACGTTAACTCTTTAAAGGACAACGCCAACACTTTTCCCACCGCTTCACCCACACTAACCACATAAAAATCGGCCCCCACAGCCACTTTCACTTAGCAACATGAAATTTGGCATGGCGAGACGAGGGGCAATTCTGTATAACGTACGGAAAGGCTGCCATTTTTTGGAAGTGACTATTTACTCTCCTTTAAAATTCAGCCCCCAAATCCAGTTTGACTGAGCAACATAAACTCCGGTTGCCATGTCCATAATGAGTTGAAGAACCCATCCCGCAAAAGACACAGGAAGTCAGCCATTTTGGTTTGAAGCGCTCATCTTGTAGAATTGCAGCCCCCAAATCCAGTTTGACTTGGCGACGTGAAATTTGGAAGGCGTGTCCATCATGGGTAGACAAAGCGGACATTTTCGGTTCACTTTCCAGCGGTCTTGCAATGTCCTCGAAATGTTGTTTGATTGCTTCCAAAACCAAAGCAGAGACCGACTGACACAATCAAATTCGGAAAAATGGGAATGTGGGCGCAAATCTGCTGCCTCCGCTATCAAACACAGTCAACTCCGCAAAGGCGCAGTGTGAGCAAACGTCTTGTGCGTGACAAAGTGTGTTGATGTTCAACGAAAAGACAACTTTGCGGCGCTTGCCTCGCGCGCCGGCCGCTCGGTTGCCACACGCACACGGACCCGGACCCGGCACGCTCGGCGATCCCGCCGGCGGGAACGATGACAAAAGTCAGCCGAGCAGCTGCTTGCGGCGCCGCCGCCTCGCTGTCAACGCCGCGCTTTCGGGCCAGCGTTCAAGTATCGCAGCGGCACTCCGGTTTCAACGCCGCATTATTTATTTTGGTGGTCTTCGCTCAGGGGGGCCGAAGGGGGGTCCGGAATTCTACGGAGGGCGTGCGTCCCGGCGGGGTGATCCTGACCTTTATTCGCCGTGAGAAGATGAGCGGGATCGCTTTCTCCGCTTTTAGACGGCCGCGGATTCAAATGCTTGGCTCAAAGGCTCCCCGGCAGAGTCGGCCCACCGACTGCCGGCGGCCATCAACAGTCCGCCGAGCCACGCTAACCCAAAAAAAAAAAAAAAAATCTTCCGATTAAGATAGTTCATCTGGATTTTTCTTCTTTCTGGAAACAATGATTCTCCGTTCTATTTGTTTTTTAAAGCTTTTTTTTTTTGTCACCTTGTTTCAGGTACCTCAAATATTGACATTTTATTTCGTTTATTTCATCCAATGCTTTGTTTTTGTACATTCTGAGTTTGTTGTATATATCTAAATAATTGTATTCGTTGTTCTTGCACTGCAAATTATTTTTGCTGTTGCAGACTTTCCAAAAAATATTGTTGTTTTGTTTTTGTTACTTTTTTTTTTACTTTTATTACTTTTTTAATAGATGATATTCAGTATCCCACTTAGTGCTTTATCCCTTGGAATGTTCTGTAAAAAAAAAGACTCATTTTCAATATTGTTAAGAGATTAAAGTAGCATTTTCCTGTGAAATAAAATCAGAATACAACAATGTTCAAGTACTTTTTTTCTTCGAAAATATTTCTGCAAATTGAAGTATTTTTTCATACCTCCCAAATTTAACTACTATTTAAAAAGTATTGTGTTTGGGGGGAAAAAAGGTTATGATTAAAGACCATTTCCCACCCGCAAAAGTCACATTATTACCATATTGAAGTAATTTTTTTTCAAATGAAAATGTCAGAATTAATAAGATTGAAGTAATTTCAAAAAATGGTATTTTAAATGAGATGAATGTAAACTAATAAACCAGAGATGAAATATGGAAGTTAGATTTTTCAAGAAAGCTTTTCTTTTCTTAGAAAAGAGATTATTCTACCAAATGAAATTTGTATTTTTTCTCTCGACAAAAAAGGTGGAAAATGATGTTCGTTAGTTGAAGAGAATACGGCACACGGTTGGAGAAAAAAAGTCACAATATGATGTGATCAGGATTATTTCACTTTTAAATCACTTTGGATTAGAAAAAAAGGAGTCCATTTTTTTCGGAGGAAAATCGCCATATTAGCAGATGAGAGTAATCCCCGAAGGTCGAATTGAGGCAAGTGGACTCACAGATTAATCGAGTGTTGGAAGATTTTTTATAAACCAGGTGACACTTTTACACTAAATGCACAGTGAAGCGGTCTGTGGTTTTGGAGGTTTTAGTTGGCCGAGACGATATTCAGTACCCAGGTTGGTGTTTTACGATTGGTCAAGTTGCGTGAACCAAGCCGAGTCCGCTCTTGTAGCCCAATAGGTTACACCTTTGTGGACAATAAGTTTTTCTTTTCGGGGGAGAAGTAAGACGAGGGCGGACCGGGCTGACCTTGATGCCGCCCATGCGCTGCTCCCCTTTGAACTCTTTGCCGTTCTTGAGCCAGCGGATGGCGGGCGTGGGGTTGCCCGACGCGGCGCAGCGGAACTTGACCGTGTTGGCGGCCGGCACGGCCAGGAGCTTCTTGTCCATCCGGTCCGGCTTGATCCAGTACGGCGCTTCTGTCGGCCAAAAACACCGCGGAAGAAGAACAAAGAGAGAAACGGTGAATTTAAATATCATATTTTTCCAAGAGCGAGGTTTTGATCTTACATTTTTTAAATATCGTATTATGTTAGATTTTTATGAGATTCAAAACACATCTTATTCGAGCCACACATATATATTTAGAAAAAAAATATGTATACACACACACAAAATAATGCTCCAGCATGACTGTATATATTGTCTGTTATATATATTTGTCTAAAAAAAATTCTTCTTTCACCATTCTGGCATTTAGCAGATAGAAGAAAAAAAGTGGTAATCCCAATTGACTGAAAACAGGAAAACCAAAAAAAGAAAAATAAATAAAAATGTGTCTTTCTATCGTCCCCGAGATGTGACTACAAACATGTCAGGAAAAGCCTCCTAGATCTTCTAAACTTTATTTGGGGTGAATCCGAGGCGGCAGGTGTGCGCTGACTGCCATTTAAGATGATTTTGAATATGACTGATTCATTCTGTACAAAGCCACATCCTCAGTTTACAGAGGGTGTGCACACTTGTGCAACCACGTTGTCTCAGTTGTTTATTTTAACTTCCCCTCTTGGAAAGATTTTCTTTTTCCAATTGACTCATAAAGGTTATAGGTCACATTAATGGTGGAATACATTTTTTTTTGGTCTTATCACCTGACATTTGAGCAGGGGTGTGTAGACTTTTTATATCTACTGTATGTATTTTAGCAGACATGGGGGGTATAATCGAGGTTCACGCCCAAAAGAAGAAGAAAAAAAAAAAAATAGGACGCCGCCTCCCCAAGAGCCAAGCCGCTGCTCAACGCACGTTGACGGATCTTTCTAGAATGCAAAACACTTGCGGAGGACGTCGGGCGGCCGCGGCGCTTTCCTTTTTGGCGTGCAACAATTCTGCCATTCACGACGCTGCCAGGGTGATTTATTGACTTGTTCTCACACGCCAGCGCACAAGAATGACAGCAGAGGGGGCGCCATTGTGCCCTCTGCCCCCCGCGCGCGCGTGCGCGGGCGCGCGCGGCTCAACAAAAGCCGAGGAGGTGGTTGACCGCTCATCAGATGTCTCTTTTACTTTTTTAGAAGCAGCAGAAGGAGTGAGAGGAGCTCATTAGCATCTCAATGTGCGTGCGTGCGTGTTGGAAATAATCCTGAGCGTCCAGCAGCAGGGTGGGCAGGCTTCTTCTTCTTCTTCTTCTTTATCTTGTCTGCTCAACACAGATGTCAGTGCCAAAAGGTGCAGCACACACCTGTCTTTCCGACAGTGACAGCGTGACGACGCGTTTAACGTGATTAAAAATAAAAAAGCGGTCTGCTTCAGTCGGGCACAGCGTGCTTTGGAATGTTGCAACGTGACCGTTTCTCTTGTCAATCAATCAACAGACGCTCGAAAACGCTACAACACTTCTTTCTTCTTCATCTTTTCCTTTGGGTTTTGTCCCGTTAGGGGTCGCCACAGCGCGTCATCCTTTTCCTCCCGCATCCTCCTCTCCAACACCGACTGCCCTCATGTCTTCCCTCACGACATCCATCAACCTTCTCTTTGCTCTTCCTCTCGCTCTCTTGCCTGGCAGCTCCGTCCTCATCATCCTTCTACCAACACACTCTCTCTCTCTTCTCTCTCTCTCTCTCTCTGGACGTGTCCCAACCATCCAAGTCTCTGAGTTTCGTAAAAGGGGGCAAAAAGTGGCAACTTACCCAAGTAAATGAAGTGTGCTCGGTGGAACAAAAGTGGGAATACAACAGGATTGAAGTTGCATTTTTTTCTATAAATAAAGAAGATTACTGTTGTATTTCTATTTTGAGAGGAAAAAAAATTGGAACTTTACGAGACCAAAGTTGTATTTTTCTTCAAGACAAAAGAAATCAGAAACTTAATCTACAGATTAAAGTCATATTTAAAAAAAAAAAATAATAATTTTTTTTAAACATCAGAATGTTATGAGATTCCAGTCTCGTACGATTTGGGAGGGGGGGGGGGGGGGGGGGGGGGCAGTCAGGTCAAGTCAAGTTTATTCGTACAGTCCTTAATCACAGGCTAAAAAGTCCATTAGGAAAAACTCACAATATTATGAGAGTAAAGCTGTATGATTTTTAAATAGGCAAATATGAAGAGATGAAAGCCATAAAAATGTAAAATAAAAAATAGTCACAATATGGAAGATTAAAGTCATTTTCTTAGTTTTAGTATTAGCGGAATAAAGCTGCATTTTAGCGAGACCAAATAAGTACATTGCAACAGTGAGTTATTGTAAGATTGCCTTTGTATCGTAAGATAAAGTTGCATTTTATTGAGACAAAAGTCAGAATTTTATCAGGCTATTCTTTTTTTTCAAGAAAGAAAACTGAATGTTGGGCTAAAAAATAGCACTTCAAAAAGTGAAAATATTCTGGGATTAAAGTTAAATAAAAAATAGTCATAAAAAATATGACTATTGAAAGATTGAGGTCATATTTTTTCGAGGCGAAAAGTCTTCTGTCTGTGAAATGTCAGTTTTGTGGAAACTCCGGTGTCATCAGGATGATGACTGTATGTGTGTGCGCGCGCGCGCGCGTGTCAAATTGGTCGTCGCTCTTCTCAGCTGACTTCAAGCAACACTTGGGTTCCACCTTAAAAGGGAATTAGCTGCTGGATTTGATTATTTCCTTCTCGAGTCGGCCGGGGGCTGCAAGGAGACGCCGGCCGCCGCCGCTCACTTTTCTTGGCGTCGCCATCAACCACACACACACACACACACACACACATTTTATAGCCTCTTGATGTGTGGTCCTGCTCCTCTGCTGCAAACCTCCGCTGTCAGCCATCATCGTGTGTTTTGACCCAAAAGCGCACAATCCAGCCTGTGTTACAGATTTAGCTGCCCCCCGAAACACACCAGGGTTATTTCTTGTTATTCTTCGGGCGTTCTTGGCTCCATATCGAACGCGCTGAGAAGGGATGAAACGCTTTTCCCGATACACCGTTATGAAAATCCAGAAGGTTGGTATGAGTGCTTCACATTCAAAATATGCTCACTACTGCGTTTTCAGTAGCTTCTCCCATCCCGTCTGCGCCGCAACAGCCAACAAAGCCAGAAAGAAAAAGAAAAAGACGAGAAAGACATTAACCCTAAACGACAAAAGAGTACGAGAACCGTGGAAGGCAAAGAAGACGATGCAAACCGGAGAAGAAAACAAAAAAGCAAACCATAGAAGAAGATAAAGACACAAACTACAAGAACTTGCAGAAGACTTGACCCGTAGGAGACGAAGAAGATGTGAACTGTACAAAAGAAAGACGCAAATCGAGGAAGGGGACGACAAGGAAAAAGACAAGAAAAAGCAACAGACAAAACGAAGACGCTAAATGTACAAGAAGACAACAAAGAAGAAGTTGCAAATCGCATGAGATAAACAATGCGCAAACTGTGGATGACGTCGCCACCAAAAACGATGAAGACGCCAACTACAGAAGACCAACCGGATGCTAACCGTCGGAAGAAGACGTGAATCGGAGAAGAGCGCAAAAAAACACACAAGAACGGCGGGAAAAAAAATGAGTAAGATACCGACTGTAGAAGACGACACAAATGGTGGAATTAAGACAAAGACGTAAAAGGCAACAAACAAAGACGAAACAAACTGGAGAAGAGGATACAAAATGTAAGCTGTAAACAAAGAACATGCCCACCGGTGAAGATGAAGACAAAGACGTGAAATGTCCAAGACAAGACATGAAATCGAGAAGAAAAGGAAAAAGAACCGTAGAAGACGGCGACGAACACAAGGAGCTCCCATACGCAGTAAGACGACAAACAATACGACACAAACCGTAGACGAACACAGACGACGACTGTAGAAGACAACAAAAAAAGAAGCGTAGAAGACGAAAACATAATGCAAACTGTGGACGTTTAAAAAGACAACGAAGAAGACGAAGATGCGACAGGGCCACATACATCATGGCTACTTGTAGCTAGAAAAACGTTTTCTCCCGCTAAAGCCAGTGTAGGGTTGGAAAAATAAAAAAACAAAGTCTTCAAACTCTGCTAAGTCGAACGCAAAAGTTGGTTGGTCGACGCAACAATTTCTTCCTCGAGCCAATAAAAAACGTTAATAAAAGGACCACCTGGAACCATGTTTGCCGCACGGACATTTGATGCAGGCGCACGCCGTGTCGGGCCAGTGGAAAACGTTGCCAAAGACGACAGAGGAGCGTCTGGAAGTGATTTTTAAGTCACTATTAGATGCGTAATGTACATAGAACATGCTAAGTATGAGTGAGCAGAAGAGCAATTTGTCTTTTTTGACCAAAAATGCTAATCGCTAGCGTGCTAATAATAATCGGGAATTCTAACCGTTTAGTATTGTCTCAAATTCTGTACACAGATTTTTTACCGTACACTCAGTACCGACATATGTAGTTTCAGGACAAAAGTCCAGCATTAGTCAATGACTTGACGGACTAGTCGACAGGATCGTCGATTCTAAAAAGATCCGATAGTGGCAGTGGCAGTGTGCCTTGAGGCATCACAACTTGCTGCCAAAACAACATCGTGTACTTTTCGTGTACTTTTAGTCGGCCGCTGGGATTTCCTGCCCGCGCCCGCTGACAGGTGGACGTGATGAGGCGCCGCACCCGGACGCCGCATACCTCCATGTGGTTATCGACGTCCCTCCGGGCAGGAAATACCAAACCACCAATTAGACACGGGATGAAGTTTCCGTGCGCGTTGGAGTAGACGCGGCACAGGACAGAGTGACATTCAAATATCAGCTGCTCATCCGCTACTGGGGCCGCACTCGCCGACTATTTAGAGGGTGCGCAAACACTGTCAGGATATTGAAGAAGGGGTGTGCGGCTTACAAAGTTTGGGAAATTTTGCGGGTGAACTGGGGTGCGCCTGTTTTGTCGGGTGCATGGCTTAAGAAGTTAGGGAAATTATGAGCGGGTGTGCGCAGAGGAAGTTTTACGAGGTGTGCCAACTTTGTCAGGATAGTGAAGAGGGTGCGCGGCTTCAGTTTTTCAAATGGAGGATGTTGAAGAGTCGTGTGGCTTGAAAAAGTATGTGAAATGAGGGCTTTATATTTTTAGGGCGTGTGCAGGGGAGAACTCTGTCAGGATGTTAAAGCGGGTGTGCGGCTTAAATTGGGACTTTTTTTGAGGGTGTGTGCAAGGGAGAAGGGGTGTGCCAACTTTGTTGGGATGCTGAAAGGGGGTTGGTTAGTGGGTTCAAAAGTGGGCGACTGTTGGACTTTTTAAAGATGTGCGCAAGGGAGAGGGGGTGCGCAAACTCCCGGAATGTCAAAGGGGGTGAGTGGCGAGAAAAGTTTGGTCTACTTTGACTTCAATTTTTGGGGAGGATTTGTGTGGGTGTAAAGAGGGTGCGTCAACTCTGTTGGGATGTCGAAGGGGGTGCGTCGGGGTCAGGAGTTGTTGCTGTCGTGTGGGAGCAGGCCCTTCGCACTGTGATTAAAGCCAACAGCAATTAGCACGAAACGTGCGGGTCGAGACGCCGGTCAGGCGGCCACGTGGTCAGAGGGGGTGCGGCGGAGGATAATTGTCTAATTGTGTCATTTGCCCCCGCCGACGCCTGTGACACACACACACACACACACACACAAACGCACGCACGCACGCACGGAGGGCAATTGGAGTGGCGATTAGACTCTTTGAACGTGCGCAGAACAAGAATGGCGGCCAGCAGGCGGGTTAGCGTAGCGTAGCGTAGCACGGGCTGGCGAGCCAGCGGCGCTCTGCTTGACTGCCAGCGTAAACAAGAACACGCCGCAGATTAGCCTGGTCGCATTCCTACACACACACATGCGCACACACACACAGAAACACACTAACACATACCCACGTTCACAAACACATCCATGCCCATCCACTCTCTCTCTCCCACACACACACAGACACAAATATCACATACACAAACACATAGGATTTGCACGCACACGTTTCTACACACAACACACCTATATACATACTAAATACAAACGCACGAACACTTCACACTCAATTTATACAGACATGCACGCACGCACACACACCGTGTCTTCCAGTGTCCAGGACATTCCAAAACACACGAATATCTTAAGATGGCCGACCTCCGCATTACAAACATCAATCGTCCATTTTGTGCGACTTTGCGTCACCTTGTTTACGCCAACATTCAGCCTCAAGCGTGTGTCCGCTCCGTGACGCCACAACGCAACCAGCCGTGCCGTTTTGCCGTCCTAATCTCGCTGTTTATTTTTTGTGCGTTCAATTTTATTGCGCCCGTATTGTGAACAGAGCTTCCGCTTGACACCAATTTAACGTCGGAAAATTTAGAACATTTCTACGGAAAAATAAAAAACAAATCCCTTCTCAACATAAATTGAACAATAACTTCAATATTTGCCTGCCACGGGTTTTCACAACTTTTGACTTCAAATTCAACCGCGACGGTTCCCAGCATCAATCTCGCAACTATCCGATCGACACGGCTAGCGCGCCGCCGAGATCGCGGCGTCTTCATTCGCCTTTTCCGTCCCGCTCGTCTGGCCGCCTCAGCGAATCATTTCCGTGGCCTCGTCTCTCTCTTTTTCCTCCTCGTCGGTTTGGAGTCACACGGTCGCGTCTCCTTCCTGCGGGACTAATTAGCGCTGGTTTAGCACGCATGAAGTTAGCGCTTTTCTGGGCTAATCCCTGCACTCCTGGCCCGTGGCTTGTCGTGTCACGAGGTGGATTTAGCGGCTCAGACGAAGTCTCTTTTGTCACACTGAGGACGCCGCATTCGGTCGGAACGATCAACATGTCTTTGTGTGCGGATATGCAGTATATACTGTATACGGTGTTCCCTCGCTAGATCGCCGTTCACCTATTGCGGATTCAGTACATTTTTTGTGCTAAAATAAACACTTCCTAGCTTCAAATATTAGAACAAAAAAAAAAACAATCATTAAAACATTCGAAGGAATAAAAACTGCTATTGCGCAACACTGTATTACTGCACTGTGTTTAAGTATCAAAAGTGTTTACAAGAGTACAGTAGAGGTTAAGAGGAGTATAGCGAAGATGAATAAGACACTGGGGCGGTTCATACTGTATACATGTTCTATAGCTGATGATGCCGTACAATACGATTTCAATCCAATTACAATGTGATACAATACGATTCAGGCCAAAATAAAATGCAAATTCACCGAATTACGAAACCATACGATGTCATTCAATCCCATTACGAAACTATACAATTTGATTTGATTCACCTACGATATGATACAATGCGACTCACTTCAATTATGATACGATTCGCTCCAATTATGACAGGATCCCAATTACGATATAAAGTCCTATTATGATACAATACAAATTACGATGTGATACAATACGATTCGATCTAACGATGAGACCATTATATACCATACCATCAAATGATTTACGCCAATTACGATACAATACAATTCACTGCAATTACAATTTGATACATTTGGATTGATTCCGATGTGATACCAATCAATCCAACTTGCAATGCGATACATGATTCACACCAATTATATGATACAATAAGATTAATTCCAATTCTGAGACGGGATACGATTCCATCAAATTACAATCCGATACAATATGATTTAGTCCAAATTACGTTTTGATACAATATGATTGACGCCAGTTAAAATGCGATACAACCAGACTCAGTCAAATTAACATGGAGTACAACATTCGCGTCAATAATGTGATTTACTCTAATTACATAAAATACTAAATGATTCCCTCCATTTGCGATGTGAAACAATACGATTCAGTCAAATTATGATACTATATAATGTACTCCAAAAATGTGCGATACCATAGGATTCACTAATTAACTAATTACAATTAAAATACAGCTCAAAATTATTTTCAATACAATTTGATTCACTCCAAAATTATGCAATACGATTAACTCGGGGTGTGATACGATATGATAAAGTCAAATTAAAATACAATACGGTTCACACAACGAGAGAAAAAAATAAAAAATATATATATATACTAACATTAAAACATACAAAAAGAGAGAAAAAATAAGAATTCACCATTGCCATTACCTGCATCTTCTGGATCTTCATCGTAATCTTCATCATCACCAGACGACAGAGAATCTAAAACAAAAGACAAAAGTGAGAGTTTGTTTTTTTAATTCAGATTTACGTCTCTGAACGTTGACAAAAATGTCAAACTTTGTCTTTGTTCGTGTGTATAAACTTTCTCGGTCTTTTCGACATCGACAAACAACGTGGAACCGTTGTACACAAACAAAAATAAATACATAAATCCATTTAAAAAACGGATAGGTGGCTCGATTTCAGCATTTTGTAGTTTTTCGCATTCTTTCACCGGCATCGATCTTGATCTTACGGCCTCCCGCGGGTCGTTTGTGTACAGTACGAGGCGTCCACTTAGCGCCGTCCAGGTGCTAAAGCTGATACACGTACGCCACATATCTGACACCTTGCTCAAATATTTGAGGCGAAACCTAACAGTTAGTGTGTGTGTTCTACGGGCTGTTTGGAGTGCAGGGGTGGGGACAGGAAACGGCCGGCACACACTGTACAAAGTCCCACTTGACTTGTCGCTGAAAGGCGTACAAGAGAGTGTGAAAACGACTCCAAAAGGAGGAAAATAGGCAGTCACGACCTTCTTTCCTTCTTTTTGCTTTTTCACTCCTGGAAGGCACTCTTCGAAAAAGCCACTTTCGCTGAGCAACGTGAAATTTGCCCGACGCGTCTACCATGAGTAGAGCCACAAAAACCTTTCAAAAAGCCATGCGTGAAAAAGGACAGAAGTCGGCCATTATTTGGGCTTGGCAGCGTCCAGTAGAATAAAATGAAAATTCAGCCGGCCATTTTGATTTCAAGTGCAAATGTTGGCTCTGTAGTGTCGTGTAGAATCTATCTTTTTTTTTTTTTTTTTTAAATCAGCCCCTTAAGCCACGGTGTCACAGCAACATAAAACCTGGTAGGCATGTCTACCATGAGTAGACCCACCAAAAAGTCTCAAGCAGCCATGCCCAAAAAAGCACAGTAAGTCGGCCATTTTGGTTTAAAGCGAAAACGTTGGCTCTGTAGTGTCGTGTAGAATAAATACATTTGTAAAACAAAATCTGCCCCTAAAGCCGTTGTGTCACAGCAACATAAAACTTGGTAGGCATGTCTACCATGAGTAGACCCCAAAAAAGTCTCAAGAAGCCATGCCCAAAAAAAGCACAGGAAGTCTGCCATTTTGGTTTGAAAGTGGCCATCTTGGGCTCATTTCGGCCTTTTCCAGCGATCCTTCAAAGAGAAGAATTTTGTCACGTTGCTACATAAAAATGTACTAGACGATGTTAAATTTATTAAGATAAAACATAGCTTTGGCAATATGAAATTTGGTTTCAACGTCTATCATGAGTAGAGCCACAAAAAAAGCCTCATGAAGCCATGCCAGAAAAGACACAGGAGGTCTGCCATTTTGTTTTGAAGCGGACATTTTAGGGTCAATTTGAACAGGTCTGAGGTCCTTCAAAAAGAGACTCGTCCGTTCCAGAGATTTTGTCGGATTGTTAACGTGATTTGTTGATGGAGACGTAGAAGTCATCCACCTCTGATCATCCCGGTGCGGAAAAAAAGGCCATTTCTTTCCCGGCTTGATGCCAGTGTGTGCGTCTCTCATTTCTTGCCACCCCATCTGTTGGCGATGATGAAATATTTCGAGCTAATTGCTTTCTAATGAGTTGTCAATAAAAGTCTCAGCTGGTGTGCAAAAGTTACTTGCCATTTAATCTACGACTACATACGCACACACACGCCCCTTCGCCTTCTTCTGTTTGCAACATACACCAACAAATGAAACGTTCCTGTGGAAATGGTCTTTAGCTTAGCGTTCTCGTAGCACAATCAAAGCAAGTTGAGGAAACTCTGGCGTACGTGGAAGGGTCATATATTTTGGGTAGACTGCTCGCTGCCTCGACGGGTTGCTGTGGAAAAAAAATCGATAGTCACCTGTTACCCTGATGGAGTGATTCATAAAGAATAATATCAAAACCCATCAGTGGGAAAAGCACAATAACAACAACAGGCATTCAAAATGCCAACCCAAAATGAGCAAAACTCAAAATGTTCGACTTTGTACGTGTGAAAATTGTCTTTTGTTTTAGCTTCGCATCCTCGTGACGAGCACAATAAGCAGCGACTGACTGCGTGCTGCCTTGACAGGTTTCGGTCGAAATCGGTCAATACGGATAGCCACCTGTTACCCCGATGGTGTAATAACAAATAATATCAATGCCCTGAAGAAAGTTATCAGTGGAAAAGGTACAATAACAACAGGAATTCAATTCGTAGATTTTCCGCAACCCGAAAGGTCCAAAAGTCAAAATCTCCAACTTTGTACCGACGGAAACTGTCTTTAGCTTTAGCTTAGCACCCTTGAGGCGCTATGAGCATGGATAACAGCAAGTTAGCTAAAACCATGCAGTTTTGCTGCCAAGACGGGTTGCAGTAGAAATGAGAAAACACGGGTAAATATACGACGATGTAACTTTGGAAATGTTCTTTAGCTTAGCTTAGCGCTATATGCGTGGCCGTGGCAAGGAAACCCTGCCGTGAACTTTGGGAGTTGCTGTTTTGCTGCCTTGAAAGGTTGCGGTGGAAATCGGTCAACCAGTTACCCGCAAAGTATTGAATAAAACATCCCAAATTCCAGTGATGCGCTGAAGAAAGCAATTATTGTAAAAAGCCACAATAACGAGGCAAATCAAAGGAGCGCAAAATTGCAGTTTTACTGCCTAGACGGGTTGAGTCCGTACCTGTCACCCTGATGGTGTAGTTGCTGAGCACCTTGTTATTGCGGGCGAGTCGACAGGCGTACACGCCCGAGTCCTCGTACGACACGTTGACGATGCGCAGCGACCTCTGGCCCGGCCGCGTCCGGTTGCTAGGCGACAGCACCACGCCGTCCTTGTACCAAAGCGCGGGCCGGGCCGAGTCGTCCTCGGGGTCGCATGCCATTTCCAGGGTGTCGCCCGCCCCCAGGACAAAGTCCTCCAGGAAGGTCGGCTCGCTGGACGCAGCGTCTGCAACAAAGAACATTTGAATCAATAGGACACTTTCAGCATTAATACGTCACTCGTCTTGTCTACTTCTGTGACTTATTATCATAATTAATAATGTTTCTAAATAATTAATAAATCAATTAACACAGGATATTTATAATTTACATTTAATAACAATCATACAAATTTATTTGTAATTGTTATTATACATTATAAATGTAGTATCAGTTATTCATTATTACTACATTATTTGTATTACAATTTTCATTTTATTAAAATGAATTAAAAACAGCCAAATATTTGATGATAATACTATTATTGGAATATTTTATTACTATTTTAATTTTTCTATTTATTTATAAGTATTATTTTATTTTAGTATGATAAAATCCTTGTATTTAATAACAACAATAACATTTACTTTATTCATTTTATTTGATTACATTTATTTGACATTCCTTTAAGAGTAATAACTATTTTTCTATTTTCTATAATTATTTACACCATATTTTAATAATGAATACAAACAACAATAACAATAACAACAATAGAACAATAACAATAAAATATCTGATTATTATTTTATCATATTTATTAGAATTCTCTCTTTTTTTAGCATAATAATAATAACATAAGGAAAGTAACTACATTTTACCTCAATTGAGTTCAACTTACATATTCACAAATCATTGCGATATTTTTGTTTGCTATATAGCGTAATTATTTTCCAAACAAATGTTCTTTTTTGGATTGCTGATCCCGTTTGCAGTGCCTCAAAGTGAGCCACGCTGACTTATACAGTATATTATAAACGGCCATTCCAGTGACCAAACACGGTTCCCTTTCTTGACGCAACTAACATAACAGTCATTAAGTTGCATAAAATACTAAAATATTCTACACGGGTAGTAAAGGCAAAACTGTAATTCAAGTTGATTATTGCGGAATGTTTGGACGAAGCAAGCAGAGAGCGAGAGAAAAATCAACACGCCGCGGCGGCGGCCCTTTAAATCAGACCTCTCCTCTCGCTTCCACATCGTTTCCGCGGTAACCATTCAAGGGAACGCCATGACACGCACGCACGCACACACACACACACACGCATACTTTCACACACAGCAGCTGGAAGCGACAACGCCACACACATCAGCACCCTGGGAAAGCGCGAAGGAGGCGTGTGATAAATGACGGCCCGACACACCCGTCGCTGACCCGACTAGAAGGACGGCGGCGCTGTTGCGGCTGGCCGACGTGCGCTTAACGGGAAGTTCCGCACAGACGAGAAAGCTCATTTCGGCCAAAAGGACTTCTGTATCCGGCCGGCCTAAACGGGCTGCGGCGGACCTAGGGAACAAGCCCAGTTAGTGCCTCAAATTTGTGTGGAGACAGCGTTTGCTTTCATTCAGTGGATTGGTTCACACGTTGACGCGCAAAGAACTTGTACACTTTGGAATAATGGGGGCAAATTCCTTGTGTGTTTTGGACATACTTGGCAACGAAAGATGAGTCTGATTCTGATCTGTTTTCATTCGCTGGACTGCGTTCACATGTTGACGCACAAATAAGTCTGCCTAAATGGGTTGCGGTAGAAGTTTAAATCTGTACATTTTGGGATGGTGTATTTTCGTTTGTGTTGACGTAAAGGGCAACACGCCCTTCATTTGTAAAAAAAAAAAAAAAGAAATAATGACAACAAATAACAATGCTTAGATGGGCTGCGGTAGAAATTGAAAGTAAGCCAAGTTAGCGCTTCAATCTATCCGCAACCACGGAGAACAACATTTTGGGAGCGAGTCTTTCCATCCGCGTTGACATGCTCTGTTAAAGGGCAACAATTATTGTAAAAAAAAAAATAATGCCTAGAGGGGCAGCCCAAACTGACAGGAAGCAAAGTTTGCATGTCAAATTCATCTAAATCCACTCAGATGAAATTTTGGGAGTGGGTGTTTTCATCCGCATACTGACACGCTCTCTTCAAGGGAAGCCCTTTGTAATGATTTCCCCCCCAAGCAAAAATACTTACAGGGCATATACGGTAAAAAGGGAAAGTAAGCGCATCAAATCTGTCTCCATTCTTGTAACTCACAATGTGGGCGGGGCTTCTCTCATCCACTGGACTGCTTCACATGCCAACGTGTGCTCTTAAACGCACACCCGCACGTACCTAAAACAAGTAACGCCCAGACGGGCTGCGGTAGTCATCGAAAATAAGCCAAATTAGCTTCTTTTTCCCTGCGAAGAGTGCGTGGACTTCTTTCATGCCATCTTAAAGGGCAACACACGCACACTTTCGAACGAAAAGGATAACGACGCTTCGACGGGCTGCGGTGGGAGCAGAAATTCTGCAAAGTTTGCATCTTGTTGGAGCCTTTTTAGCGCCCTGAGGTGGCGAGCTCGCTTTCTCTCAGACTTGTGGTGCTACAAACAACCTTTTTTTTTTTTGTTTGTTTTTCTTTATATTCCAAACATAAAGGTCCATTGAGGAAAAGGAAAACACGGAGGCGCCGGTGTCGCGAGCGGCAGCAGAATGAATGAGTCGTGTATTAGCGCTGACCTCTGCAGTGGCAAATGAGAACATATGTCTCGAAAAGTCTTAAACACCGAGGCTAGTAGAAGGGGGGGGGGGGCGTGTTACGGAGGAGGTGTAAACGTTGCCGAGCCTTGACACTCAATAACATTGTCAACATTGGTCTTCTTTTGTTTTAAAACCCGGGAGAGGAAGGCCTTATTTGGACGTGTAGTTTTATATACAGTAGGTCCATTCACACCAACAACCAGCAACCAAACACTTTTGTATTTTTTGGCAAGTTCTCAAACTTGGCTGCACTCACCATGACCGATACTCAAACTCTTCAAATGTTTGCGTCACCATCTGTCTCGCATACGTCGCTCGGATTTGGTAGTTATCGGACAACGTTTCGAGGAGTTTGTCACTGAAGGACCCGTGCAAAAGGACAACGTGACCCGAAAAAAGCAACTTCAAGCCCAAATAGCAGTCGTCCGACATCGTGCGAGTTTTACAGTATGTCTTTTTGTGGGTCTACTCGTGATAGAAACGCTTACTGAATTTCATGTTGCTATACGCAACAAAGTACGGGGGGGGGGAGGTGGATTTTAAAAAATGTCTGAGAGGCCAATTTGGACAATGACCAGAAGAAACGGCACAAATGACCATAAAATAGCCACTTGAAACCAAAATGTGTGTGTTTTAAAGCATGTGTTTGTCACGTACGTGGTTAGGGCGAAGGCGAGGAACACAAGGCAAGAACATGGTGGACCCAATTGCAGGGAAGCAGGGAGGCAAGGCAGGAGTGCGGGAATCTCAAAATAATACTATTTAATCACAATGATAAAAACAACCGGCGACTATGTCATGGCAAGACATGTGACAACGACAACGAACCGAAAGAAACCAGGGAACTAAATACAAACAAATTGACGAGACAACGAGGAACACCTGGTCAAGACACGAGTGGCTGGAGAGAGCTGATTGGTCGACACAAAGTAGACGAGAACAGGTGGCCACAACAACCTAATGAGCACACGACAAACATGGAACACAGGAAAACATGGACACAACCCAAACCAAAACACAGACCATGACAGTGTTCTTGAGACTATTTTATGGGTGCACTCGTGATAGAAATGTCTACCAAATTCTGAAACTGGCTTGGGGGCTGAATTTTTGTGTGGTTTTTTTTGTGAGACAAAATGGCCACTTCAAACCGAATCTAAGACTTCCTGTGTGTTTTATAGCATGGGTTGTGAGATTTGTCTCAAAATGATTTACGCGTTTTTCAGATGCACAAATATATCCAGTGAATTTTCCTGATAGACATCACTACCAAATTTCATGTCACTAAGTGAAAATGGCTTCGGACGCTAGCGAGTTTTTGCTAGCGGGAAAGCCCTGAAAATGGTCACTCATTTGGCCGTGGAACTGACGAACAAGGACTATGAAGAAACTTTCATGCTGGGAGACTATAAAGGATGTTGCGCGTCCCATGGGGACGCCTCACAGATGTAATTGGCTGCAAGATCCATCGCTTGCACTTTGAAGAACCGCACAGAAAAAGAGTCAAGTCATCGTCAGCGACGGCGTCTCTCTATGGCATCCTGCCGAAGCCTGCCGAAGCCGGAATCTTTCATTACTTCCCGTAGATTCAACCTGACAGTGTGGACGTCAAAAGTGTGTTACGGAGAAAAATGCAATGACAGACGAATTCCTAATTGGTGAGCAAGCACTCTTTTTTTTTTTTTTTTTTTATGTATAATGAAGGAGAATGTCACTGAACGAGAGCTAAGCAAACCCCCCCTCCCCCGAGGCCGCACAATCCCCGTGACTCTTCACTTTAACAACAAAAATAATAATGAAAATAATAAATCATGACGTGTCAGGCCACGCCATTCCACTACGGTCCTGTCGGTGGCGGTAAAGCATGTTACCAAAGTGGGTGCCAACCACGTGGTCATCTGCTGGATCCGGTGGGTCCCTGCCCCACTTGGCCCCCGATGCAAGCGGACTGAAACAATGAAAAGTGACAACAAATTCCTTGAGGTGAACCAAAATTCGTTTTAACTAAAAAAAAAAAATCACTACCAAACGGTGTCTTTTAAAAATGTATTACTGTTCCTACAACTCGATACGTTTGAGTTTGAACGAGAAATGAGACTCGTTCAAGTAGAGAGAAAAAAAACGTAGGAATTCATTTTGATTTGCTTTTCTACTCCTGTAGGTGGCGGTAATGTCCGTTTACAAAGAGGGTGCCAACCACATGGCCATCTCTGGTAAATCCGGTGGGTTGCTGCCCCACTTGGCCCCAATGCAAGCGGACTGAAACGCTGAAAAGTGACAACAAATTCCTCTATCTCCATCAAAATGGAATGGCTCGAAGAGTTGTTGTTTTTGTTTAGATTTGAAAGCGTCTTTAAGACTTATTTGAGCTTGTACACCTAAAGAGATTGTCACTCAAGTAGAGAAAAACCAGAGAAACAAATCTTCCGCAAGGCCAAAAAAATCAGAAACTGTCTGACTCTTCGGTCCAATTTAAAAAAAATCCTGACGTGCCAGGCGAGGCCGTTCCGCTCCGGTCCTGTAGGTGGCGGTAAAGGACATTTCACATTTTCGAACGTGCAGGTGTACCTTGCCTCTTTCAAACTGCCCATGAAAGCGGGCTTTTTGGCCGACCGAGGTCCTATGTGAACGATACGGACGTGGAAAGGCTGCGTTTGAGTGGACTTGCAAATTTGCCACTTTCGGACGTCGTTTCAGAGGCGTAACAATGGCTGCTGTGTGTAAGGCTGGGGTGTCCCGCCCCATTACGTTGAAGGCAATTGTCCCCATTTGACAACTATTTCCCACATCACACCGGACGAACGTCATGTGATTATCCGAGTGTGGGAAGCCGCATCAGCTGCAGGGAGGCTCAGTCACACACGGTGGATAAAGCTGGATGAAGAGCTTTATGTCCCCGTTGCTATCAGTTTCTGTTTGAAGAGCACTTTTTCCCACAAGTGCGTGTGTGTAAGACGGTCACTCTGTAAATCAAGAGGCCGGCGTGGCCCCGCCCCGCCTCTCAGTATGACAACAAATAGCCCTTGACAATAATATAGACCCTCGCATTGAGCAGGGCCGGCGTGCGCTCGCAGACGCCGTCTCTTCTGCGCGTGAAGAGGTTTATTTATCCTCCGCAAACCCGCAAGGAGGCCGGCCGGACGGCGGGCTGCCGTCGGGGGGGGAGGAAGAAAGGGACTCTTTATGTGGGGGAAGTCTTTCCACGCACCGCCTCGCGCCCAGCGAAGGCCCAAGCCAGGGATCCCGAAGGACGGCTAGCGCAACCCCCGCAATCTTTTTTTTTTTTTTTTTAAATCCAGGAGTCTATCAGGAGTAGACCCACAAAAAAAGTCTCAGGGAATACATTTCTGAAAAGCAACGGGGAGTCCGGCATTTTGGTTTGAAATCGCCATTTTTTTGGAATTTCCAGGTGTGCCTAAGACATGTTTTGAAAAATTCAGACCCCGCGGAGCAACAATAAATTTGGTACCCGTCTATCATAACTCGAGCCACAAAAAACGTAGGATGCCATGGCTGAAAAGATTCAATTTGCTTTGAAGCATCCATTTTCTGGTCATTTCCAATTTGGCCTGGCCTGGCCTCTCTGACATAAAAAAAAAAAAAAAAGAAAAGAACCAGCCCCTGGAACCGGCATGATTTAGCAATCTGAAATTCGGCAGGCATGTCTATCATGAGGAGACCCACAAAAAAGTCTCAAGAATCCATGCGGGAAAAGGCACAGGGAGTCTCCCATTTTGGGTCAAAGTGTCTATTTTACACTCAATTCCAGGTTCTAACTAAAACTCTCCGCACACCAGAAAACTCTAATAACGTTTTCCACAAGGTCTGAACCAGACCAAAAGTCTTAGTTGAGTCCCGGACAAAGTGTTCTCCTGACGTAAATCCATTTTTTGAAGTGGACCGAGGACATCATCTCTCGTGTCCCCGTGTCAATGAACAGGCCGAGTCGCGGCCGAGCGACACCGGCGTAATAGCACGTTGATGACTTTCCAAAGTGCAGGGGAAGGAAATACGGAGTTGAAGCCGTGCTTCTCGGCATCAACGCGACCTGCAGCTCGTCCATAACGGCCTGCGTTCATAAACACATTTGAGCCGCGGAGCCCGCAGCCTGATAGATGGCAGCGAGGCTCAAATGATGCCACCGAGAAATGGATAATATCACACAATATGACCGAGAGCTCCTATCGATAAAAGGGATTTTTTGGCTTCATTTTTCAGCTCGAGGCCCCAAATATTAAACTTTACGTGAAGAAACTTCCAAATGTTTATCAAGTCGTGCAACAGAATCGACATGTACATTATGCGCAAGCGTTCTTTGAAATGATGAAAGGAGAGTTTGGAGTTTTCTAACATCACGCTGGACATCATTTGAATACACGATGGCCGGCACGGTACCGACTGGTTAGCACATGTGCCTCGCCGTTCTGGGGACCGGGGTTCGATCCCCGATGGCTGGGATTGGACAAGCGGTAAAGAAAACGGATGGATGGACTTTGAAACGTACCGTTTATTGAATGTATTTATTTATTTTAATCCAAACCCACACTTTTTAACCCCTATTTTGAAAAACTAACCTATATTTCAAGCCCTCACCCAAACCTCAAACCCTAATCCAAGACCGAACCCTGCTTGAAAATCTAACCCAGGTTTGAAACCCTAATTTCAAATAATCTAGAATCTGAAACCCAAAATGTATCTCGAAACCCGAGTTTCAAAACCTAACCTGCACTTGAAACCCTAAAATGAAACCCTAATCCTGAAACCCACATTTGAAACTCTAATTTGAAACCCTAATCCTGGTTTGTAAGATTTATTTACAACCTAACCCTTGTTTGAAACCCTAAATCAGACGAGAAATCCAAATCTGAAGCCCAAAACCCATCTTGCAATTCTGAACAGTTTGAAATCCTAAACTAGGCTTGGAACCGAATTTGAAACTCTAACCATAGTTTGAGACCCTAATTCAAAACCTTAACAATAATTTGAAACCCTCACCCAGGCTGGAAACCATAATTTGAAACCTTACCACTGTGCAAAAACACTCATCTGAAACCCTAACTCAAGTTTGAAACCGTAGCACTTTTTTGAAAGTCTAATTTGAAACCCTAACCCTTGTTAGAAACCCTAACATGGTCTCGAAGCCCTAACCTTGTCTGAAAACCTCATTTGAAATCCGAACCCTCGCTTGAAACCCTAATTTCAAATCATACCCCAAGTTTGGAGTAATAATCTGCCAGCCAAATCTCCTCATTTTTAAAACCATAGTTCCAAATCCCAAAGCAGCCTCGCAACGGCAATCTCAAATGTATCTTGTAAGCTTTATTTCAAAGCCTAACCCCCACTTGAAGCACTAATTACGAACCCTAATCCAAACAGATGCGCCGTTGATGCCCTCTCCACAGATGACAAAACACAGGAGTTCAGAACATTCTCCCGTGCCATTAAACGTCACAATAAAAAAAAAATTAAAAAAACAATAAACTCCGTGTTAAGGTTCGCAAGAGTTGATCATGGAAATGTAGTGAAAAGAAAACGAGATTGTATACGAGCTCGTCCGCCTGCAGGGCCGGCAGCCAATCAGCATTAAAAAGCAATAAAGCGCCTCGTCGCACGACTTTCTCCGGGGAGCCGAGAAGCCAAGCAAGTGATTTTTACAGAACGTTTTCGAGCATTTAAGTGCTGCTAAAGCGCTCCCAGAGCGAGACACACAGAGATGGATTCCAGATGGACACGTCCGTCTTTATCGAGCCCTCGCGAGCAACGCAACGCAACGCCGTCCAGCTGCTGCTCACGCTTGGCCGACGGGAAAAAAAACAACATCATCGGTCACGCGCGCGCGCGCACGCAAAAATCATTCTTTGTGTGCACATGAAGCCTTTTTGAGTCGGGCCACCATCAGCTGAGTTGCGGTGTCCCCGTACAGTGGCTACGGAAGGATTCCGATCGTCCCGAACGTCTTCCGTTTCAGGATTATGGAGGCCATAATGTGCTCTTGGGAACCTTAAGTGCAGCAGAAACATCTTTGAGTAACCTTGGCCACATCTGTGCCTTGCCACAATTCTGTCTCCGAGCTCTTCAGGCAGTTCCTTTGACCTCATGATTCTCATTTGCTCTGACGTGCACTGTGAGCTGTAAGGTCTTATGCAGAAAGGGGCGTGGCTTTCGGAATCAAGTCCAATCAGCCTAATCAAACACAGCTGGACTCCAATGAAGGAGGTGTAGAACCATCTCAAGGATGATCAGCACCCCGAGTTCAATACACGAGTGTCACTGAAAACCTTCCGTGCCCATTGTATATTCATCATATGATTATATCATATTTAGAAGCTCGAAACTGTATTATTTCAGCCTTTAAGGAAGTGTTACTTCTGTGTTGTTAGTTGTTTTGGATGTTTTGCAATCCGATTGTGGCCGACGATCGAGGATTCTTAACCTGACGTGCGCCCCCGAGAAAATGTGCGCAAGGCAGTAAAAAAAATCAAAATAAAAACATTTGCTCGATCGATTTAAATAGACAAAACTCCAAATATTTGGGGTAAAAAGCAAGAATGATATGCTCCTATTCATGAAATTTGCAGGGATGGGATGCGATCTATATGAGTGGTTCACCCGCATTTTCCTATTGTTGCAAAGTCCACTTTTGTAGAAGTGAAGAGAAAGAAAGAAGTTTTTTTGCAGGTGTAAAAATAGCACCTGAAAACACATGTGCAACATATCGTATTTTTAAATACCATTTCGAATGAGTTTGAGGTACCGCCGCAAGCACTTTGCTGGCCGTGACGTGACGCCCGCTAGCCAGAGGCGGCGCCGCGCTGCATTTGTTTGCAGAGTAAACTAGCGGCTCGGGCGCAAGCAAGAAACATTTCTAGTCGCTTTCCTACGATGTTCCTTGTGGGAACTTGGTACGCCTCAGTACTAAACCCAAAAAAAAAAAAAAAAAAAAATCGAGCCACTTTGCCCAACCTTGTGGGCGTCACTGTTTTCATCTTTCAAGACATATTTCAAAAGAAACAAACAAGCGAACGAAAACAACGGCTTTCAGCGGACCCGCCCGTGTGTATACTCGCGCTTCGGCACCCGCGGAGTCGCCTATTATTATTTTGTCCAACCCCGAAAACGCTTACCGCTGGTTTAGTCCCGTTTCGGCAAGAAGGTTTCGCGTTTCAATTTGCTTTATTTTCGTCATCAATGCCATTTGGATGGCCGATTGGACTCGAGAAAGAATCATTCGAAAGCCTCCCGCGCTCGGCTCGTCGGCAATCCGACGTCTGCCTTGAAGTCCCCGTTGGGGGTCCAGAATGGGGGCATCGAGCTGGAGGGGGGGCCTACTTTCTTCTGTCTTTCTTGATCTGCGGCGGGCAACGCTCTTCCGTCCTGTCGGGCCTTCTTCCCTCGTTCCTCCCCACCGAACGAGACGGGCCAGATCAGGCGCATTGTGCTGCCGTATTTACATTCGGCCGAAGCACATTAAAGTCACATTAAGGCTGGCGGCTGAAAGAAGAGGGGCGCTCCTCCGGGATGTACCCCTGGCACGGCTGTCAAATGAAAGCGGGGCGGGGGGGGGGGGCCAAGGAGGGGGAACGCCGCAGATCCCGTCTGAAGGTGACGTGATCCCGGGCCGGGCCTCGGGTGCCAAACGCTCGGCGGCCGCCGCGCTTTTTCCCAGGAAGTGAAAAGAAGCCGTTTGGCCGGCGCCGGCGACACTTCCGTATGTCCCGTCAAAAGCGCGGACGGACAAGAACAAGACTGCGCAATTGATGTCGTTGAAATCCGCGACATCGTGTAACGTGTAATTCAATTCCAGTCGCTTTTGGAAATGTCCGTGATTACAACGTCAGTTACATGTGAAAACCAGCTGCTTAAACCTCCGATTTTGTTGTCGTTATTCATATCACTTCCTGCTTCTGAAGCCGACACTTGTGATTGGCTCTCTCTGGTCATGCGCCATTCTGCCCTCGTCTCAAACATGACATGTTTTTTTTTCCAAATTGTCCTTGTGGTGCAATCTATTAGTTTTTTTCTGAGATTTTGAAAAGGTTTGACTCATAGTTAGAAAAGTCTCCTCTTCGTGATTTTGGACATTTTTATGGAATTTTTATCTTATCTTATCTGTGTTGTGTCATATGAAGCCATATTGTTTAAATTGTGCACATTTGTCATTAGGTCAACATGGCATCATGTTTTCCAAGTGCTGTACGCATGCAGTGCGACACACATTTCTACAATTGATTTATTTAGATTTCATCATCTCTTTTAATCACTTTACTACTTGTGAGAAGAACAAATATGCCGTTAATTCCAAAAGAATGATATTTGGTTTTAATCCACTTTTACTTATTTATTTATGTATTTATTTATGTATTTGCAGGAAACTAAAATGTAATCAAATGTAATTAGTTATATTACTTATACTATTATGACTTTTTCGACTTGTAATTGTAAACTGCCTTTCCAAAGTCGCATCCTGCAAATAGCAAACAACATTTTGGCTTTTACAGCGTTGTTCGTTGTTAGGGTTTCACATGAGGATTTCAAACAAGGATCAGGGTTTCAAATGAGGGTTTCAAACCAGCCTTAGGGCTTCAAATGTGGTTTAAGGTTTCAAATTTGGGTTTCTAACATGGATTAGTATTGCACAGTTCAAAGTTCAAGTCTGCCTTGGCTTTTTAAACAGGAGTTAACGTTTTTAATTGGGATTTCAAACACGGATTAGTGTTTCAAACAAAGGTTAAAATTTCAGATTAGGGTTTCAAACCTGGTTAAGGGTTTGAAATTGGGATTTCAAACATGGATTATTCTTTTAAAGTAGAGTTTGAAAGCTGGGTTGGGGTTTCAAACAAGATGAGGGTTTCATGACAGGGTTTCAATTTCAAGGGTAAAGGTTCAGGTTTCAAATAGATTTTTCAAGACTGCTTAGATTTTCCGATTAAGTCTTCAAACCTGTAACCCTAAGGTTACACATTTTCACGACAGGATTAGGATTTCGAATTTGGGTTTGAAACCGACGGCAGGGTGTCAAGAGAGGGTTAGAATTTCCTTAAGCAAGGATTAGGGTTGCAGCCGACGGAGACAACTTGAATTTCAACCGAGAACATCCTGCAAAGTTGCAAAGTCATACACGTACGCGTTCCAGCCGCCGACGGTGGTGTTGACATACGGCCGCGCTTATTCATTTGCCGGCTCCCCTGCAGGAAATTTGTCTGATACTCATCAGGGATGTTTAGTCAGGGTCGTAACAAGGAGTCTCTTTGTGTGGGGAACGCCGCTTGCTCAATGGACAACGTGCTCAAAAACCTCTTCCGCGCTCTGATGTGTGAAGTCCCACACGCACTCTTGAAGCAATTTCTTTCACGCCGCTGTTGTTAATTTTAGGCCTGTCTTACAAGTATCAAGTTTGGGTTTCAAATTGGAGTTTGAAGCCGATGTTACGGTTTGAACTGAACTGTGAGGCACCGTGCCGGAAGTCAGGGCCACTCTGTCAATTTAGGGTTAGGGTTTAAAATGAGTCCTCCTAATTAGGGTATTTACATGGAGGTTAGGGTTACTCAGCTTTCAAATTAGGGTTTGAAGCAAACGTTAGCGTTTCAAAGTCAGGTTAGGCTTTCGAGTCTTGCTTAGGATATCAAGTGAGCGTTTCAAGCCTGGCGTAGAGTTTCAAATGAGGGTTAAGGCTTGAAATTCGGGTCAGGCTTTTAAAATGTGGGTGGCAAGCAAAGTTCGGGGCTTCAAGCCTGGTTTAGGACTTCAAATAAATAAGGCTTTCATTCCAAGGATAGGGTTTCAAGCCAGTGATTGAGTTTCATTTGTTCCATTTGAAATACCAAAAAAAAAAAAAAAAAAAAATAGACAATTTTTCATGAAGTAATTTTTACATGAAAAAAATGAATTGAAATAATAGCAATTAATAATCTTGTAACCTTTTTTTTGCCATTGTACAGTGTGTCAACATCTTCCTTGTGGGCCGTGTTGAATTGGATTATTATTCAAATATGCAAATGAAAAAAGTCCCCGAATGATCCCGATTGGCCCGCGTGACCAATTCTGTGAATGGAAACAGGGACGCCGCCGTCTTTGCTGGCCCAACCCGAGAACAACCCCACTCCCGTCGCCCCCCCCCCTTCGTGCTGTTATTCTGCCAGGAGAGCAAAAAAAAAAATAAATCCTTGTGCCGCCTGCAGAGTGTAATGGAAGCCGCCGCGGGCCTGGAAAGGAGACCACGACGGCTGCTGCGGCGCGGCCAGGCAGACGATGACCTCTTTTTCTTTTTTCTTGAAACAAACCGCGCCAGAAGCGCTTCCAAATTCCCATGGAATTTTATTTTGGTCGTGTAATTGGCTTCATCTCGTCTCCCCCGACCGGGTGCCAACTTTCCTCCCGGCGTCGCTCGTGTGCGCTTTTATCGGCCGCGAGGATCCTCACCGCCGAGCGGCGCAACTTTACTCTCCGCTCGCACGTTTTGGAAAATTCAGCCCCCGAAGCCAGTTTGACTTAGAAACATGGAATTTGGTTGGGGGGGTCGATCACGAGCAGACCCGCAAAAAACTCTCAAGAAGCCATGCCTGGAAAGACACAGGAAGTCCTCCATTTTGGTTGGAAATCGCCAGGTGATGGCCATGTTGGTCTTTTCCAGGTGCACTTCTGACATGTTCTGAAAAATTCAGCCCCCGAAGCCAGTTTGACTGAGCAACATGGAATCTGAGTAACATGTCGATCATGAGGAGACCCACAAAAAACTCTCAAGAAGCCATATCTGAAAAGACATTTTGGTTCCAAATCGCTGCTTTATTGTCCTGTTGGCAATCCCTCGGTCTCTCTGTCCACAATGACCTCGTTGTGCCCCTTTGACTTTTTAAAAAAAAAACATTATTTATTAACCCCCCCCCAAGGTCAGGTGACTCAACAACATGGAATTGAGTAGACATGTCTATCATAAGTTGAAAAAAAAAAGTCTCAAGAAGCCGTTCGGCAAAATGTCCAGAAAGGCTGCCATTTGGTTTTGAAGCAGCCATCACAGAGTTGTTTTTCTGGGGTTCTTCCAAGCGGACCCGTCCTCGGGATTTTGTCCCACTGCTCCCAAGTTGTAACCGTGTACATGTGACAGACTGAAGGCACAGAATCGTGAGGAATGGAAGTTTTTGGCGTTAGGTGAGGTCGGAGCACGGCGGTGAAGTTTGATGACTCGACAGTCGAGCGCCCCTGAATCTTTTGGAGATCCAGCCCCTGAAGCCACTTGCACTTGGCAACATGAAATTTGGTAGACGTGTTCAGTGTGAGAAGAACCACAAGAAAGTCTCAAGAAGCCAGGCTGTCAGATAAACAGGAAGTCTGCCATTTTGGACCAAAGCGGCCATATTGGGGTTATTTTGTCTGTTTCCAGGACTCCTTGATAGACAAAAGTGTTTGAAATTTGAAGCCCGTATTATTAGACAGATGGGTTACACACACACACACACACACGTGTGCCCACACAGTAATGGAATGGCAAAAGTGAGTGCGCTAAATATGCTGCTCCCAAACGTCAGCGTGAAGGAGCCACATAAATCATGCGAGTCTGGCGGGGGAGGGGTGCTTGGTACTGTAAATACAGGAGACACACACGCACGCACGCACACTCAGCGCAACGTCAACTAGTAACTCATTTGGCCGATGTCGCCGTCAGACGACGTGCTGCGTTCAAGGACGCGTCTTTAGCGCCAACTTCTACTTGATGACCCGCATCCACACGCATGGTCGCACACACGTACGTACGTACGCACACGCACACCCACACACACACGCGCGCGCAGGTAGGAAATGGAGCCATCTGCCAGTAAACAACAGTCACTTTATCCCCGCTGCTCATCCATCTGCCGGGCGGCAGAACAACACCAAGACCGGGATGATGAGGAAGATGAGGAAGATGAGGGAGATGAGGGGCAAGGGGGAAATGAGGATGAGGATGTTGAGAATGAGGAAGACCAGGAAGATGAACATGATGAAGACCAGGAAGGTGAGGAAAACGGAGACGATGAAGAGGAGCAAGATGTCAACTGTGAGGAAGAACGACCGAGATGAGGAAGACGAGGACGACGAGAGACGAGGAAGAGGAGCTGAGGGACATGAAGGCGAGGAAGGTGAGGATGAGGAAGACCAGGAAGATGAACATGATGAAGACCAGGAAGGTGAGGAAAACGGAGACGATGAAGAGGAGCAAGATGTCAACCGTGAGGAAGAACGACCGAGATGAGGAAGACGAGGACGACGAGAGACGAGGAAGAGGAGCTGAGGGACATGAAGGCGAGGAAGGTGAGGATGAGGAGGTCGAGAACGACGAAGACGAGAGAGATGAGGAAGATGTTGATGGCCACGAGGAAGACGAGGAGACAACTAAGGTGAGGAAGAAAAGGAAGCTGAAGGGGGATGATGGACGAGGAAGATGAGGAGAACGAGGATAATGAGGAAGATGAGGAATGGGCCAATGATGGTGTCCCAATACTTTTGTCCACATGGTAGAGTTGCTTCCATGCAGCAAGCATCTCACACACACACACACACACACACACACACACATACACACATACTGCTTGTCTCAAGTTACACGCAGTCGAAAAAGTGCTGAGTTAGTCATCTCTCACGCGTGTGCGTGCGTGCGCGCGCGTGTGTAGACTTGAAAGCAAAAGCAACCCAAAAACTTTGGCTGTGGCCTCAAACAAAAAAGATGACTCGTCTGCATTTTGTTTTTCTAATTTTTGCGAAACCCACAATGCCGATGATTAAAGCAAACACGTCCCGCGTTTACTTTGGATTTTGATCCTCGCTTGTTTCTGCGCCTCGGGGACACCAAAGAACACGAAGAAGAAGAAGAAGAAGAAGAAGAAGAAGAAGAAAAAAAAGGGAGAAACAAAACGCTCAGCTAAGCGAGAAGACTCCAATTAAATCCTCCAAAGACACGCACAAACAACACGCTGAACTTTTAGCGTGAAATGACGACGACGTGAGGAAGGGGACGTAAACAAGCGGCCTCCTTTCCCACTTTTCCCGTTCGATTCCTTTTGATGCTCCCGTTGGACACTTGGCACTTTTCTCACACGAGGCTTTTTCTATTTTTAGTGGCCACACGTGTGCCGCATCCTTAGCGCTTATAACATAAAACATACCTTCGGAAATGTGAAATGAAATGATAGTCGTGCCGTGTCCAGCGCACAAAGTATTCCCCCCCCCCCCCGAAAGTGGTTTTCCACGCTGCTACACAGCTTAGTAATAAAGTTTTTTTCTGGATGAAACACAACGTTTTGGGGTAAATTGGGGTAAAGCGCTCAGTATGACATAGCCAGATTTGTTGTTGTTGTTTTCGCAAAAGAAATTGTGTTCTTCAAACATCCGCTAATCAGCTGTCAAGATATACTTCCTGACATGAATTTGCTGTCCATAAGGTACTCCACATGTAAACCCCAAAAGGTTTTTTTTTTTTGGTTTTCCAGAAAAACTCGTTTCAAATGAAAGTTTTAAGCACAGGTGTCAAACTCCAGGAGTGGGGCCCAGATCCGGCCCGTCCTGCCATTTCGTGTGCCCCCCCGTAAGTAAATCATATGCGTCTATTTCCTGTTCTTTTGGACCAAAATTTCAAATTGTCTTCACTTTTAATAATGTTGAGAAATGGCAAACATTTTAAAACAAAAACATGAGGAGTGACACGGGCATGCGGATGCGTTTGAACTACTTTTAGCTGTACAAAAACCGATGTAGATGTACCAAAAGTGGGACAACATTTTGGCAACAGAACGTTGAAAATCGAGTAAAACAAAAAAGGCATACTGTACGAAAACCGAGGTTCCACTTTGTATTTAATGCTATGATAAGGCAAATATAGATTTAAATGGTTCCACGGTCTCGACCAAAATGCGTTTGACACCCCTGTTTTAAAGGGCACCTTTTGTTTTATCATGAGTTTGAGTCCTAATGTAAGATTTTCAGCAAATGTTTGTACCTTACATTCCAAAATGTCACCCCGTGACGGTCATGACAGTTTTCTTTTAATTGTGCTAAAAGAATTCACGTCCGCTGGTAACTGTTAAGTAATTTAGAGGCTGCAAATAACTTTATAAAAAGGGAAACATCGCAATTTTAATATACAATGTATCATTAGAAAATATACACTTTTTTTTTTCCCCCTCAAGTGGCCGCGAAAAATATAGAAATCATCCAATCACCTTCTTGCCCGCACTTCCGGTACCGTGTCGGCCAAAAATCTCCGGGCCCGCCTCACTTTTTTTGACTTTTTTTGCTGCCCTGTCAAACGAGCGTTTCAGCTTTGACCGATGACAACCGCGATGCGAGGGGACGACAGGAAGCGCGCGGTCCTACCTGCGGGCTCGGCGGCGGGCAGCCTGGCCGCCGCCGCGCATCCGGGCAGCAGGACGCACGCGAGCCACAGCGCACGCCACGCCGCCGCCGTCATCCCGGCGAGGCGAACGGAAGTGAGGCCCGACGCCAACTCAGGCGGCGCCCGGAGCTAGCATGGCGTTCCCGGAGACCACCTGGAAGACAAACAGACGAGCGGTCAAGTTTTCACTCATTAATAAGTAAGTATTAGCTTACCTTTGGCATTTCCTCTCCATAGTCCATAAGAATGTTGTTGCTTTTTCTTTTGAGACATGCAGTCTGTATGATTCCACTTTTCGTAACGTTTGTGCATCGTCATTGCAATGTACGTGTTGCGCAATAGTCCCATCGCACGGCGATGAGACGTGCTAATAAAATTAGCACCGATGATAACCGATAAATTAGAACCTGCCCAGAGTGTTATATACTTATTTTTTTGAGTGATAACTATTAATGAGGACACGGGGAACAATTACACGTCTGCTTTTACTGTATCTCTCTTCAGAATGTGACGAACGAACAGATTACACTTGGGGGAGGACCCGTGGTGTTATTCAAGGGACAAACTGCAGGTGTGTACAACAACGTGTTTTGCTTAAACTAACGCACTCAAATACAGAAAAACTAATGCACATGTTAAAAGATACAGGTGGGTGGAGAATAACAGATTGATTAAAAACAAATGAATAGTGTTAGGAATGTGCTAATGACTCTCCATTCTAACTGGACATGAAAAGAAATGATTTTAACTTCATGTCTGGCTGTACTATTGCGTATACGTTTGTGCTTTACTGAGCATAGTTTTTCTAGCGAGGGAAAAAGAGCAATGCGTGCTGTTTTTCACGTTATCTTATCCTGCATTTTTCAACATCGCAATATGTGTCGCAGGGATAAAGAAAATTGCAGTGTACTATGTTCCTTTATTACAAACGATTTTCTTCGGGGCCGAAATGGAGACTTTTTGAAATGTAACGAGTCATGGGCAAGTATGCCAGCAGAGGCGGCCAATCAGGGGGGCACGTGTCCCCCCACTGTCCCCCTCAATGTGTGTGATGTGTCCCTGTGCGCTATTAAAATAAGATGTCCCGGCCACGCTAAATGACCAAGTGTCCCGGCCACAATTGCCTTTTTCAGGAATCGAAAATTCCGATCAGATAAGCCTTTGCGAACTAAAAACAAGTGTTTTGGCAACCGCTTTTCACCGAGCGAAAAACGCCTACGCTCTCTTGTTGTTGTGATCAAATCTGCGACCCCCCCCCAAAAAAACTGTGACCAGGACTGAACCAGTGGGCTCTACATGGTTTTCAAATAATCCAATTGTATTTTTCATTTGTTGGACAATGACGTCTTTATTTCGGAATTGTACAAAGAGGAACAATTCGACTGTGATTCGCTAGTCATTCGTTACTGTCAACGCAAATAGCGCTTCGGGATTTACGCGGCGAGTCCGAGTGCTAGCCGAATGGCGAAACGTAAAAGCCAAACAAAAGTCTTTGCCTGCATTTTGAGTGACTTTAGAGGCGTATTTTTCCAGAAAGGCTCTGCTTGAATTCCTCATTGTACAACCTCAGTGGCGTTCCACTCTTTTTTTCTTCCATACCCGTCTCGTTGTGTACATAGCCTGGGAGTAACCTCGTCTGCGAGACGCCGACCACCGCTCGCACACGCACGCACACAAAGGTTAGCGGGCGAGTGGTCTTGGCTCGCACACACAGGCGCGTATTGTGCATCCACAGAGAGGTTGTGTTGTGTTAACACTGCTGCTTTTCTTTTTCTTCCCCCCGCCACGCGCGCACATGCCGCTCGCTCGCTAGCACAGCGCCGCACTGTGTTAGCACGTTTCCGAGGCGGCGGCGCGATAACGCAACACAGACGCTAATACGCCGGCGCCTTTCATGTTTGCCTCCCCGCCTCGACGCCGCCGGTTTGTTTACACGACGGCGCTGAAGGGCCTTCCCGCAGCCAAAGATGGTTTCCACGGCGACCACACACGAAGAAGCGGATTTCACGCTACGCATCAGCAGAAAGTCTAACGAGAGTGACGATACTGTTGACTTTGAATTTGTAGCTGACAGGCGGCACGGTGGCAAGTGGTTCATATGTCTGCCTCGCGGGTACACGATTGGGGTTTGGAATCCGGGCGGGCAGCGGCTCTCCGTGCGGTGTGCTGAAAGCAATTGTCATACCGACACGGAATGGGGTGACAATTGTCCGTTTTGAGCTGTAACGGGGCCTGTTTTAAAGGGCTTTCCGCAACACCGGGACGGGGGCGTGAAGTTTGTGTCGAAAGCAGCCGTCGCACCACAAGAGGAACTGCAAATTTCCCGGCTTGCGGGGGAAGCATCAGAGCTCTGACAGGCACGACGACGACGACGACGACGACTGTGTGCACAGGTATTCCCGACAAGACCTGGGTGCGGAGCTTAACACCCAACTTTTGCTACTCCCAACCGGTTGTGCCGAAAGCAGTTGTCACACTGACACAGAATGGGGAGCGTTGAAGTGGACCCGTACATTTCCCGGCTGGAGCTCTAACATGCGGGACCACGTCCGTCTCGAAGGGGACCGTCTGACAATGATGATGTTTTGGTTTGTTTACAGTTGTGCCTTTGCCGCTGTTAAAGCAGGAGCTCTGCATGAACGGCGCTCACGTTGTGCCGTCGGGCTAAATGGGGAAGAGCGTCATCTGCAGGAGCAGCAAACGCTTTTTCTTCGGACGCGAGCCGAAGCACGGAGCGCTTTCGCGTGGCTAAAAGTGACGGGGGAAAAAAATGACTAAAACACCGCGGCGAATGGTGCGCGGCGCGACGACGCCCACCTCGCGGGGACAGCCGCCAGGCGGAGACGACGACGCCTCCTCCTGCTGCTCGTGACTGCGCATCAATCAAACGAGCGGAGATAGCGATCAGCTGTCAGGTCGCTCGTCAGGTCGATATGAGAAAAACTTCCAAAGGAACACGCCGGAACGCAGCGAAAACGTCCAAGAATCCGCAAAGTAGATCACGCTGCAGCCTGTCGGGGTAGACGCGCTTGAACTCTCACCGCGCACGCGTGCAAGAAATCATCATGAAAATACACTTTCCAAAATACACATTTCGAGTCATTTTGTTAGGCGCCTAATTATAATTGTAATAAATGCTGAATAAATAGTACATACAATATTACACCAATATACAGTACATAAAACTATTTTAAGAATAGAAATATAGAGGAATTGAAGCACCTGATTATAATTCTAAAAAGAAAAATGAATAAAATATATATATCATACAATACAAATAAAAAAGTATTTAAAATTAGAAGAAAATAAGCACAAATAATCATACAAATGAATAATAAACCAACCCGTGCCAATTAAACTTTATAAAATATCAATACATCGTGTGTCATAATGAGCCTGATTATCAAGCGAAACATAAAACGTAGTACCAAATAAGAATATATAAAAGTAAAAATATTCATATATAACACAAATAAACAAAATTATTTAAAAAAAGGAAAAAATATCATTTGAATAATGAATAATAAAGCAACCAGTGTTGCAATTAAAAACTTTGGATGAACCGTCTTAGAAAATTTTTGAATTAATAAATGAAATAAGTGTAGTGTAATATGTAAACATATATTGAAAAATACATTTTCAAAAGTGCCAAATTAGCTTTTATTACCATTTTTTTTTTTTATTCTAGTGCTTGTAGCATAACCAATGTACTGTACAATACCGTACATCATAATACAAGAGTTGACCAACCAAATATTCCAAACACAACTTTAATAATAACTTGGACGACCGCGTCAATCAAAACGGAGCTTAAGCGTTTTTTTTCATTGGTTTCTTTTGCTCCGAACTCTTTGATTTGAAACTGACATTGCGCGTTTATTCTACTTTTCTTGGCAAAATTGTTTGCACAAACACGCCACAACTCAAAACAGGGAGTGTTGCACACGACTCAGGTGTTATTATACGCCAGCAAATTGTAAAAATAGATGATTGGCACGTCAACAATGACAATCACCGCACGCACACACACACACACACACACACACACACACACACACATGCGCACAATTTGTCCAGCTATCATTTGATAATCTCGCAAGGCAAAAGAAAAACCATCTGAATCCCATGGAAGTTCTTTTCTGGAGGCACTTCACAGGCGACATTCCGACAAGCCGCTCGTTCAGAAACCAAACCGCTGCTGATGATGAATTCATATTTAACATGTTTTTCCCATTTCAATTATTCATCTTTTGCATCAAAGTGCGCTGCCAACATTAAAGAGGACCAGACCGAGAACAGTCCTGTGATCTTCTTTACATACTTAATATCAAGCAAATATATCAATAATTTAAAAAAAAACAAACAAAAACATATATATGTAAGACCACAGCTGCGATTTATATCAATAAATGTAAAAAATTTTAACCCCAAAAAATGCAAACATAATGAGAGGTAGGACCATTGCGACAATTTATATTCATAATTAAAAAAAAAATACAGCACGTTTAATGACATGGGACCACCACTGCAAAGTGTGTGTATAACTATTAAAAACTTAAACTACAGATATAATGATGTAAGACCACTATTGCAATGTCTATAAATATATTTTGAACATAGAAAAAATACATCTATAATGACGTCAGGCTGTCGTTGCCATTTCTGCCATGTTAAATACATCCATAGTGACAAAGTCCCAACATCGCAATGTATACCGATCGGAAGCAATAATGGAATGTTGTTGCGCAGGCGCTGGCGGCAACCTGCTCGAGGAAGTCAGCTCAGCCCGTGTGGACAGGTAAAGACCAATCGGAATCATCGCAACTCACCCAATGGATATCCGCGCAGGCAGCAAAGTGGACGGGGTAATTCCACGCTCAAAATGTCACCCCAAAAGTCGCTTTTTCTCTCTTTTTTTTGTTTTTTTGTTTTTTTGTTTTTTTTGAGGAAATCCTCCAGAAGTCCAAGTAGAACCACTTTAAAAATCAAAACCGTCGACCGGCGGCGGTTCCGGCGGTCCGCTGAATCCAGAGAGTCCGAGCCAGCAGGCGACCGCCTTCATGCCGTCTCTGTGCCCGCCGACAGCCGCGTCGCGCTGGGCTCCAGACGCTCCAGACGCTCGGAGAGACTCGCACAGACTGGCCGAAGTCGGTCGCCTCCGCGCGGGGAAGTGAGGAGGAGCGCGGAGGGCGGAGGGGAGGCATGGAACCAGTTAGCCGGCAAGCGCAATGGGGCTAACAGCGGCGTATCCGGTTGGGCATTTCAAGATAAGAGCGAGCAACGCGGAAATGCACTTTGTTAGCTACTCCAGCCAATAAAAGCCAATACAGAAAGGAGCAGTCTACTCTTACAGTCATGTGTGACAGGAAATAATTGTACAACGTTTGGTTTCGTTGTCTTTCAGGATTATGAATGGCTCTTATTGCGACACGATGTCGTTCTACGCAATGTTTGTCTTTTGGGGACGTTTTGCAATAGTACGAAGTTGAATTTTTGTTTTGCCAATTTCGCTCCATAATTTATTGATTTTGATTATTTACTCACATCTTTAACGAGGCTAAGGGCAAGATATCCAGCTAGCGATATCAATATAAGAACGACAATAAAATGAGGTTTCTTACCAAGATAGCGACGAGTGATAATGATACAATATGTGGCTTAATTGTGCGAAAATCTATTGAAAGCTCTTCTTGGGACACAGGCACAAGCACTTCTACACTACCGATCAATTATATTTTATTTGTGTACACTGTGGAATAAAGTTGTACTTGTTTTAACCATTTTTGCTCCATAATATTTATAAAGTTACTTATTACTTAAGTTACTCATAATTATGTTAAACTAAACGTTGCTGACCAAAGCCACACCAAAAGGAAAGCGGAAAGCTACCGAAATAAAAGCTTCAAAAGCTCTAAACATCACTCAACGATCAAAGAAGATCCAAATCAAAGTCCTTTAATCGCAAACAGCTGATAGGGGCAAAGAGTCCGACTCAAAGACTTTTGTTCACAAAAGACAGGAAGCAGAAAGCTACCAAAATAAAACCAGGTAAAAGAAGTAAACATGGCTTAACAGAACCACCGCCTTTTCTCACACAACTCACAGATTCAAACCAAAGTCCTTTGTTCACAAAAGGCTGGTCAACACCAGCTGGGACGCAAGTGCGATGGAAGAAAGGCAGGAAGTAGCAAACTCGCAAAATAAAAGCAAAACACCACGAAAGCTCACTCAGCAGCCACAGAAGATTCAAATCAGTCATCCGTTCACAAAAAGCTGGTCTACAACCTATCAAGTGGATGCAATGGAAGAAAAACACAAAGTTACCAAAATAAAAACGCAAACGGAAGATCCAGTGAGCAAAGACCACAAATGCTCCATGTAAAGTGTTTACGCACAATAATACCCGCTACCTTTTGATCACAACTGACAAGCGTGTGGCAGCCAGTATTTAGCATTAGACGCTAATATAGCCGTGTACATCTTCACTCCATCTTCAACGTCACGAAAAGGAGGCACTCAAACGCACCACATCAGTCACGCAAAATCCAAATCAAAGCCCTATTTTGTTCACAAAAAGTGGTTTGATTGCGGCTGAGAGGCGTAGTAGCAACCTACCAAAATAAAACTGGGTAACAGATGTAAACTTGGATGAACAAAACCTATAGCTGTCATCAAACTCAGTTCATTTTTGTTCACAAAAAGTTTCTTTTATAGTGGCTGAGAGTTCTAGCAACTGCACAAGAGCATGACGTAGAAACATAAAATAAACCAGTCAATTGCACTGAACATCGCTAAACAAAAACAACAGCAGTGCTCGCTCCACTCACACAAAATCCAAATGGAGGTTCTTTGTTTCCAAAAGGTTTTAGCTTTATTCTGGTAGAGTCTTAATGGAAGAAAAACAGAAAGTAACACATAACCAAAATTAAGGTATCAGAACTGAACATGGATGGACACATCCAACACTCATGCTAGTTACAGAAACGTTTTGTTTACAAAAAGTTGCTTGATAGTGTCTGAGGGCCTCCTTTAATGACAGAAAGTAGGAACCTATCAAAATAGAATTGGGTAAACATGGCTTAATAAAATCTACACTTTTACTCACACCAGTCACAGACGTTTCAACCTAAACTCCATTTGTTCGCAAAAAGCAGTTTGATAGCAGCTGAGAGTCCTCTCCGTGGAACAAAAACAGAAAGTTGCAAACTTTCAAAACAAAACAAGGTAATAGTAGTAAACATCACTCAACAGAAACAACACTTGTGCTCAGACCACTCACAGAAGCTCCAAACAAAAAGTATTTGTTAACAAAAGGTTGCTGGTTACCAGCTGAGAGTGCTACAGTATCTGTGGACCAAAAACAGGTAATTGCATCCTGCCAAAATAAAACTGGGTAACAGAGCTAATCGTACGTTGAAGTCACAGGAGTTGTTTGTTAACAAAAAGTTGATTGTGTCCGAGAGTCTTTTCAATGACCCCAAAACAGGAAGTAGGAACCTACCAAAATAAAATGGGGTAGCAGCACTAAACATGGCTTAGAAAAATCAACGCTATTACTCACAACGATCACAGAAGATCCAATTTGAAGTCCATTCGTTCACACAAAGTAGTTTGAAAGCAGTTGAGAGTCTCATCTGTGGAACAAAAACAACAAGTAGCAATCGACCGAGATAAAACTGTGAGACAGTGCTAACAGAACCAACACTCATGCTCATACCAATCACAGAAGATACAAATCAAAGTTTTTGTTCACAAAAAGTTGTAAGATATGACCGGTATCTACTGAACCAAAACATCAAGTTCCTCTTGATTTCTACCAAAATCAAACTGGGTAATGTAGCTAAACATGGCTTGAAAGCTCCAAAACATATTCACGATCCAAAAAGGTTCTTCTTTTGTTCACAAAAAAGTGCTTGAAACCTGCTGAGACGTTTCTCAATGGAACATAAACAGGAAGTGGCGACCTGCCAAAATAAAAGTGAGCAACAGCAGAGCTCAACACGGCTCAACCAAATCAACAGCACTCATCAATCATCAGATCCAAATAAAAGTTATTTGTTTACAAAAAGTTTTGATTGAGTCTATGGAACAAAAACATTCATTTTCAGGTGAAAAAGGAAACTAAGTCAAAATCAAAGTATCCAGTAAAGTTCAGGCGCACTAACGCACGGGGCCTAATCGGCGCGGACAGTAAAACGAGACGCCAGTGGTTTCGAGACGAGCGCTTTATGGCGCCGTAAAGCGATTCGCGGGACGCGAGGAGTGTGCCGACATGATTTGCGACAACCGTAAATAACCAAAAAAGACATTAACGAACATTACGACGTAAATGTACACGCATGACGTACTCGCTGGACACTTCATTAGGTACACCATGTCATGGCCATGCAATTGAAATAAATGTACTTTACTTTTCTTACACACGTACACACTTCCACTCAAACGCACACACAAACACGATTCACACTCTTATACACACAAACACGCATACACACAAACATACACAAACACACACACAAGCACACACACTCTCTCTCTCTATCTCTCACACACACACACACACACACACACACACACACACCTCCCCCACCCCAAGGGAGGAGAAGATGAGCAGATGAACAATGAATCTTTTCATGGAGTTAAAAATTAAACATGCGAGTTCATTGGGAAGTCAAAGCTTCAAACAGGTTGAAACACGGAAACATCCGGAAAAAATGAGACTGTTTTTCAATGATGAGCACCTATCATCAACCCTACTGCATTCATTCATTTGAAAAAAAAAAAAAAACACTCAAATTATTCTGATGACTCATTCATTTTTTGCATTTTTTTTTTTTTTAATTTTCTGTTTTTCAGAATCATTTGTTTAATAAAAATCTGTTTTTCCAACTTTTTTTTCAGGAATACGAAATGTAATGATTTTTCTCTTTTTTTCAGAATATTATATAGGTAATTCCCCCAAAAATTACTCTGAAAAAAACAAAAAAAATATTCCGGAAAACAGAGAAAAAAACTATTCACAAAGAAAGAAAATATAGAAAGATATATATAATTACTCAGAAAAAACTTTTTTTCCAAATGAAGGCAATATTGTTCTATATTTATACGCATGTCAGTCACAGAAAATCTAAATCAGTCCTTTGTTGACAAAAAAGACCTAATATTAGCAGTTTAGCATTTTGTTACTTGTGAAGCGTGACTGCGAGCTCCTTGAGAACCACCAGAACAAGATGGAGGTTAGCGCTACGAGCCAATAGGCGCTAACTTTTGGGAGCGGGGGTCCACATTACGCAACGTCTGCCGGCTCACTTTCCCCGCACGGCAATTTGGCAGATTGCAACTTGGACGACGTCCACGGCGAGCGCTCGTTGGTCATTTTCCATTTGGAGCTTCAGTGCAAAGCGGGAGCAACCAAACAAGTCATTCCCGTTTAATTTTAGTGTCTTTGGTGGAAAATAAAAGTCTGGCGACAAAAAAAACAGCATTAGCAACTAAACAAGCATACGGTACATTGAAGGATGAATATTCACTGCAGTGACGATACAAATCAATCCAGTTACATGAGATTCAATCGACTCACTCGTGTTATGATACAATGTTTCACTGCTGTTACAATTCAGTACAATTATGACTCAATATGATTCACTCCTAATACGATTACACACAATTCACTCCAATTACTATTACTAAGTTACTCCGATTGCAACATGATCTAACGTCAACTTGCTACAATTATGTTGTGATTTAACACGATTCAACCCAGTTACGATACAATATGATTGACTCGAGTAACAATGCGATTCACTCTTATTACGATGCGATGGCTTTCAATTCACTTAATTATGAGCAATTTAAAATCGATTCACTCCAATTACAATACAAAAGGATTCGCAGCATTTACCACCAGATTTGCTACAATTACGATGCAATTCACTTCAATTGTGATTCAGTGAGGTTCAATTCAATGCAATTCATTCCAAATACAATGTGGTTCAATGCGATTCACTCCAATTATGATACAAAACGCTTCACTCCAATTCCGATGTATTACACTACGACTTACTCCTACTACAATACAACAAAAATTGTATTCACTGCACTTAGGGTGTGATTCAGTGAGACTTGCAAAATGACAATGCGAGTTATTGCATTTCCGAAACAGTAAGATGAACTCCAATGTCAATACAAACAATTGACTTCAAATACAATGCGATCAAATGTGTTCCCTCAATTATGATAGGATTCAAAGCGATTTATTCCAGTTAGAACGCATTTCAATACGATTCACAGCATTTATGATGCGATTCAATCCCATTACAATGCGGTTCACTCGAGATTTGGCACAGAGAGCGTCCGGGACGCTAAATTTTCTTCCTCCGTTGTCCCGAGCGAGTACACTGGCCGCTTGTTTTCCAGGCCTTGGCACGCTCCCGCCGGCTCGGTCGCTAACGCGGACGTCTGTTTGGGAGCGGAGGTGTCAAAGCGAGAGTCGACAAAAGTCGCCTTCAGCTCTTGTTTTCCTTTGCGCTCGCCATACACACACACACACACACACACACACAACAGCAAAAAGAGAGTGCGGCAGATCAGAGTGACCGATTGCTGCTCACAAGTTGATGTGTCGTTGATATGAGCCATCTGACAACAAAAAACAAGACTAAGAAAAGAAGAAACTTGAACGGCATTCACAAGAACACAAACCTACAAACTGCAAACAAAAGTGGACAAATAGTCAAATCTTTTAGTGAGCTAGTGAATTTGTTAGTTTGGTAGCTCGTCAGTTAGCCGGTTAGTCGGTTGACGGGCAATGATATCAAACGGGATCGCAACATTTGCGTCATTTGATTTGCGGTAATGATTCCGAAACAGTAAATTCATTTCTTGTACAAGATTGAAAACAAAAAAAAAACTGGGACGTCATTAGGGCCAATCATATTAATAATAATATTAATAATAATTAATAATAATAATAATTAATATTGGCCAATTAATGGGCCAATATTAGCCCTTTTCAATTTTCTGATTCTTTGTTGATTTTGGATGTCTTTTTCACACATTAACACATTACAACATAAAACAAAGATAATGACATTCAAACAAACATTAAAATAATAATAATAAAATAAAATAAAAAATTGGCAAAAATCAACAACAACAAAAAAAAAAAATCAGCTGTTTTTTCCGTTTTTTCTCTCTTTTGTAAAGTTAAACAAATACTAAAGTGTTGTAAAACAGTCAAATGTTCTGCCCGTAATTCATATCTTTATTGTGGTAGGTAAAAGAAGGTATTTTAGTCATTATATATTTTCTTTTATTAATCGGCCAATTGATCGGTTACCAGAAATGTATTCTGCAAAATATCCTCAAAAAAAAAACAAAACATTGGGCCTAATGTCTTTGTGTTTGATCTTCCGATGTACAGTTCGCAGGCTACTTTGACATAAAACAACAGGATTGTACCATTTGTGATTCCGCGGGGTGCCAAAGGTTCTTCCTGTGAGTAAAACGGCAAAATCAGAAAATGAATATCTTGAACAAAAGTGGGCAAAAAAAAAATGATACGACCGTATTGCGTGTGAACGTCAAGAGAGGACATTCATTTCTCTTGCGTGCCCCTCGTCCGTGGCGTACGATTCAGGATGACGCTTTTAACGGCGGGATGGAAAATTGCGGCAATTCCCCAAAGGCGGCGCGAGCGTGGGCCTGTAATCTATTATCTATTATCACTCGGGCTTCAGCGCATTCTCATTTTCGGTGGAAGAAGAAGAAAAGGAGGAGGCAGATGAAAGGCCATTTTCTGCCCCTTTTTCATCCAAAGGCTATTTTTAGACGCTTTCATGAGCTTCCCCTCGTCGGCCACGGGAAACACGAACGAGCTCGCCGCTGCTGTATCTGTGTGCGCGCGTGTGCGTGTATCAGCATGATGCTGGGACAGGTGGGGGTGCGCTCACATGTGATGAAAAGTGCGTTGAAGAGATTTCCTGCTCGAGAGTGTGTGTGTGTGTGTGTGCACGTGTAAGTGTTTTAGGTGCATAAGTGTGTTTTTATCAATTGTGTGTGTGTGTGTGTGTGTGCACGTGTGGGTGTTTCTCTGCTAAGCGTGTCCATGTTTTTTATCCAGTACGAGTGTGTGTGTGTTTGTGTGCAAGTGAGTGTCCATATATGTGTGCACGTGTGTGTGTGTGTGCATTTTTCCTATCCACCGTGTCTGTGTCTATTCATGTGTGTGCATGTGTCCGTGTGGATGTGTTATTATGCGTGGGTGTGCATGTTTTTACCCACTGTGCGCATGTTCATGTGTGTGTGAGTGTATCAGCATAATGTTGGACTAAGTGTGTTTGTGTGTGTGTGTGTGTGTGGTCACACGCGCTGGAGGAACTTGAAGATGAAAAATGTGTGGTGGAGAATTCCCGCTCACTCGCTCGCACGAGGGCGGGCGCGGCCGGCTCCTCCGGTCGGACCGGCCGGCGCCGGGCGAAGCGCTTCGTCGCTCAAACAAGTGCGTCGCGGTTTTGTGTGGTCTCGATCGACGAATGCATTAAAAGCGTCTACGAAGGACTCACTTCTTGAGACGGCTCGCTCGAGTAGCAATTTTTTTGCAGTCGTTGCTAATATGATGAAAGTCGATTAATCGATAACGTTGTTGTTTTTTTTTGGCACGGTACGGCGGTCCACGAGCTTTTTTTCAGCCGCGAACCGGTTTCGCCGAAAGACTTCCTTCGACGGCCTGGCACAGAAACAAATTATTATAAATACAACCGTCCATGGCGCTGAATGTAGTTGTCGTAATCGTAGCGTCCGAGATGGTGACGCAACAACAGGAACCTTTTAAAAAAATATATTCGATAAGGAATCGGCTAGACGATAAATCAGAATTACTCAATTCTTAGCAACTCGTCAACTTCAAGTTCTAAACGTCAAAGCGACGTAGTTACGTCAATTTGTCGACTAGTCTTTTCAACCGCTAGTTGTCGATGTGGTTCTTGACTTTTCTGAAAAACGTGTTAGTTCTTGACCGGTTATTGTTTCTCGGCGAGAGTCAGACTAGTGTGAAAGTTCCCCGAAGGACTTTTGCGACGAGCATCATTTTGCTTGTCATTAAAAGAAAACTTAAATGAAATAAAATCTTTGTTGGTTGACACGCCAACTTTTTTCTTTTATGCAACAAACTCAGTCCAAAGTCGTCTTCTACCGGCCTTTAAAACTGTTATCAAGTATCATGAGTTAGCCTAATAGCCCGGTTGCCGAAGTCATACGTGAACATTTTTGGAAAAGAAGAAGGAAAAAAAAAATAAAACATTGTTCGCCTAATAGCATAGCTACCAAAGTCATTTTTGAAAAAATACCAACGTGCTCGCTAAAAATGAACCGGAAACGTTCAAACGGGACATAGGCAACGACGCCATCGGGCGAACGATGTGAAGAAATTGGAGGCGAGGAAGGACTTGAAAACTGAAAGTGTGCGCCGGCAAAAGAGACGTCGCCGGCTGACAAGTCGGTCCTCCTCAACATTCGAGACCGCGGCTCTCTTCTGTCACGCTCAAACCTCTTCATCGCGGGCGCGCGCACACGCAGGCCATCGACCCCTCCCTCTTTTAAACACAACAACACACATTTTCACAAGGAACCTTATACACTCTCTTATAAAACATTACATAGAATGAGACACACACACACGCACACAGTGAGGGAGAAGTGTGTGCGCCAAAGGACTTGTAATTTGTGTTGTGCCAACAAAGGCCGGCTAATCCCGCAGCGGCTTTGTCACAGCTGTGTGTGTGCGTGTGTGTGTGTGTGTGTGCACGTCGGGGGAGTTTTCTGCATGACAGGCCCCATTGGAGAAGGTCCCTGCCTCGGCCCGGGCCAGACCTCTGCACCCTCTCGTACCCTCGTGGTGCCAGAGGGGTCGCGGGGGTTCCGAGGGGGTTGGGCTGCGACGCTTGTTGCGGTCGTTTAGCTAAAGACGGAGATGATCTCTCTGATATCTGCTGGGGGGGGGGGGGGGGGGGGGGGAGCTGAGCCCAGTGGAAATAAAGTCACCAATGTGTGACAGGTGGAAAGGGAGCGAGCTAATAGCCTTGGAATCACCCCCTGCCCCCTCTTTAGAAGCCCCCCCAACATTCCCTCCTCGTCCTCCTCCCTTTTCATTCCAGAGAGCCGTGGAGATCCAACCGGCAGGAGAACGCCCGTGAACCCGCTGGGGTTCTCTACCTGGTTCTTGGCTTCGTTATTGACTTGGTTTTGATTTGATTTGGACTGCCTTTGATGTGGTCTTGGACTTATCAATTGGTTCTTGAATTCGTTATTGATTTTGACTGGTTAATTTTGATGTGTTTTCTGAGTTGGTTTTTGACTTGCCTTTCACTTGCTTCTTGACGTAGTTCTTGACTTGATTCCTTTGATGTTGTTCTTGACTCGCTTTCGACGTGATTCTTGAGGCACTCTGCGACTTGCCTCTGACTGGACTTTGACTGATTTTGATGCGGTTCTAGACTGAGTTATTGATTTTGTTTTTGACCAGGTTGTTGACTAAATTGTTGTGGTTCTTGACTGGATTTTGACTGCCTGTGATGCGGTTCTTGACTTAGTTATTAACCTGGTTTTGGACCAGGTCGTTGACGAGATTGTTGATGTGGTTTTTGACTTTTTTGGTTCAAGCTCAAGAACCACATAAAGTTCAGAATTAAGTGACAAATCATGTCAAAGAAGCAAGTCCTAAACCACCGTGTGTGGCTGTTTGTCCACTCTGCGCAGGCGTGACGACAGGAGAAGAAAATCTGGAAAGACGAGCCTTACGAGCTCAGTCGGTTCATCGGATTGCGCGAATGTCGGCGGCCGCTCTTGAACCAATGCAATATCTCTGCGCGTTCGACGCGAAACGTTCCCGATGATGTTGAGATTGTTTCCCGGCATCTGGAGGTAAAGAAACACTACTTTAACTTTCAAGATGTTTCCTCCATCTTTCCGTTTCTTCCCCTTCTCTTCGTCCGACAGAGGATGAGGACGGTGCATTGATAGTCGAGTATTGATCTATCAGCAGCAGCACTTGGGCACGTGCACGCAGAGTGAAAAACAAAGACTGAAAGTCCAAACGCCAACATCAGCATTTCTATGTATTGACAAACTGTTATCTGTTTTGAACCAAAAATATCAACATCATTTCTTAATAATAATGACAATTGCATTGGTGCAATTAATTTGCCCATTTGCGCAAAGACTGCACTTATATTTTATTATATTTTTCTGGACCAATACTTTCCTCACTTATCATTATTTTGTTTCTTTTTCCATTTATCTTTTTGTGTGTGCACATTTTTAGCTTTTGTGGTTTTACAGCTTTTTATGTGTAATAGTGACGATCAACTTTATTTCTGGCGGCACGCCGGCCCGACGGGTCAGCACATCTGCCTCACAGTAGTGAGGTTGCGGGTTCAAATCCGGCCTCGCCTGCGTGGAGTTTGCATGCGTGGCTTTTCTCCGGGTACTCCGCTTTCCTCCCACATCCCAAAAACATGCGTGCTAGGTTCATTGAAGACTAAATTGCTCGCCAAAAACTTTATTTCTTATTATTGTATCATTATATTTATCCTTTGAATGGCACGATAGAAATGAAAAATGTTAATTGAAAAAAATTATTAAAGAATGAAAATGTATTAAAATATCAAGCAGCAAATTTCACAAAAGTTATTAGCATTGTTTATAAATTAGAAAGCATAGCAATCACAGTTTATTTATATTTAGGACTCTAGTAATCATTTTGTAATGGGATACTACAAAATCAAATTAAAAAAACGAAATTAATAAAAGTAAATACATGTGCGTGAATATTTAAATGTTTTTTTTTTAAACAGGAATTATTCCAGTTGAGTAAACATAAAGAATACAAAAATAAGTATATCCTATATTTTGTAAAGTAATAGCCAATGAGAACATACAGCAAGGACAGAGCTGTGAAACTGTATATAGTACATTCCTAAATTAGTTATTATTATTACAAAATTGACTACATTTGAGAATTCAGATTTTTTTTTACGAACAAATGAATGAAGACCTACTTTTGAAACTAGTATGAAACTATTCAAACTTCATATACATACACGCACATAATCGATATGGCTTTTCGTACGGACACGCAACTTTGTAGACTGTCTACAATTATCTTAGGTGAACAACGAAGGTTGTAACGAGGCGAGTCAGGAATGCGGCGCATGCGGCCGGATGAACGCTGCGGAGCGGATTTGCGCCCGTCGTAACTCGTGGCATTCCTAACGACCGCTCAAACGGGTTGTGAGCATCGTGACCCACGGACAAACCGAGCAGCTTCCGAGCGTACATCCGGAATAACTCTCACATTTAGTAAATAAGTTGGAGATTAGCAATCAATACATATGCGAAAATGTGCTTGTTAGAATGCTAGTCAACTCATGAGATTGCTAATAATAATAAACGCACGGGGGGAAAAAAGCTCAATTTAAGCATTTCACTTCATCATCAGCAGCGGCACACCTTAATTGGAAATCCATACAAAGGCGAAAACCAACTTGACATATTGCATAGACATTCCGTACATATTGTTTATGCTGCATTATTAGTGTCGGTTTCCATGGCAACAGCGCGACACAGCATTTCAACCACTTTCATCTTCACCCGATAGACAATATTTTAGACCACATATACATCACTATTGACAATATCAGCGGGTACACTTTTGCATAATTCATGATGACGCGTGAGTCCGCCGTGTCAGTTAACTCGAGTCTGTCGCCTGACTCGACCGAATCGACTGAATCTGCAGTGTTTCCGATGAGACCGTCGACTTAAATCGATGAATCGAGTCTGCTGTGTTTCTGCGGAGTAAGTTAACTCGAGTCACTAACCCAATTCAACGGAATCCTCCGAGTCCGCAGTGCTTCTGGTGAGTCCACTGAATGGAGTCAGGGAACCAAATCATCTGAGTTTGCGGCGTTTTGGTTGTGCATTCTGACTCGAGTTAGTGAACCTAATCACTGCATTCTGCTGTGTTCGTGGTGATTCCGCAGACTTGAGTCCATGAACCAAAACATTTGTAAGTCGCTCTACCGATTTAAATGAATCGTTTGTGTTTACTGTGTTTCTGGCACGTCCGTTAATTTGAATCAGTCGAGCCGATTCAACTGAATCCTCTGAGTCCACAGTATTGCCGTTGAGTCCGCTGACGAGAGTCAGTTAACCCAGTCATTGGAGTCTGCTGTGATTCCGGTGAGTCCGCTGACTCGAGTCAGTGGAGCAAGTGATCTGAGTCCTCAGTGTTTATGGTGTGTTCCTCCAGTCAGTCACCCGATTCAACGGAACCTTCTCTGGAGCGTTTTCTGACTTGATTCGGTAAACCAAATCATAGGAGTCTGCGGTGTTTCCTGTGTGTCAGTTAAATCGAACCAGAGAACCAAACCATCAGAGTCCGCAGTATCCTTTAATCGAGTCAGTCACTCGACTCAACTGAATCATATGAGTCCCTAGCCTTGTCACTGAGTCTGCTGACTCGCGACAGCACACCAAATCATCTGAATCCCGCTTTGTGTCCTGAGCAGAAGATGACTTACAGGATCCTCTGACTCGTGATGTCTGATTCAGGGCAAGAGTCAAATCCTTTCAATCCGGCGTTTCCTGGCGCATTATAAGGAACGCCGGCACCATTTTGGTCGGAAAAGAATTACAGAAGAAGAAGAAAAAGCTGACCCTTCAGGCCAAGACTCACCGATTAAAATAAGCACAGACATCAATCATGGCCGACGCTTGTCAGCAAACAGGTGCGGGAAGACCTTAAGGCGCTATAAAACGTCCGCGGTGTCCAAATCAACAACAACTGTGTGCGTATGTGTGTGCGCGTGTCTGGTTTGGGAGTGTGTCAGCCGTCCACGGGTCGTCCAAAATCAATCATCATCATCGCCGTCGTGTTTTTGTCCGCAGGCACTCGCCGCTTGTAAAAGTTTTCTGCAACACAACTGAGGGTTTCAAGCCCGGTTTAGGGTTGCAAACTAAAGCAAGACATACAAACTAGATCTTAAAACTAGCGTAGGGTTTCAAGCTCTTTTTTTAGGGGTTCAAGCCAGGGGTAGGGTTTCAAGCAAAGGTTATGTTTTCAAATGAACATTTCTAGCTAGAGTTAGCATTTCAACCTAAGGCTAGGATTTTCAATTACAATTTCAAGCCAGGGTTAGGGTTTCAAGCCAGATTTTGAAACTCAAGTTAGGGTTTAAAATTAGTCTTTAAATCCTGGGTTATGGCTCAAACAAATGTTAGGCTTCCAAGTTAAGGTTCCAATCCATGTTTGGATTTGGGCCTTCAAGTTAGGGTTTCAAGCCAAGGTTTAGGTTTCAAACGAGGGTTTCAAGTTAGGGTTCCGACACTGCGTCAGGGTTTCAAACAACTGTTGCGGTTTCAAATTAGGGTTCAAAATCCGGTTTAGGATTTCAAATTAGGCTTTGAAGCTAGGGTTAGGGTTTCAAGCCAGAGTCGGGGTTTCACATGAGGAACGCGATGCGAGGGCTGATAAATCCAGCGCTGACAAAATGGGAGTTCACGTCAGACCCTCCACTGGCGGAATGCCCTGTAGAATTGAACCCAAAAAAATTCAGCCCCCAAAGCCAGTTTGACTTAGCAACATAAAATTTGGTAGGCATGTGTGTCACAAGTAGACCCACCCAAAAAAAAAAAAAAAAAACCTCTCAAAGTCTTGCTCGAAAAGACACAAGAAGTGTGCTGAACAAATCCATTTTCATCACATCTTTAGTCTTTGTGAATTCCCAACCAGGATGCGTCGAACCACGGCCGGTGGCTGATTTCCCGCCAAACGCGTCCGTTTGGAGCTAAACTCGGAGGATCCGACGTCGCTGCGCTCTCGCACGCCCACGTCGTCATCTCAAAATAGTTTGCGAGAGGCTGACTGACTGCTGCGATGAAGCGTTTGTGCGTAAACAGCAATGGGCATGCAGTCTCTCTCTCTCTCGAGCATCTTCTGGTTGCCATGGCGACTGTCGTCCTGTTCCTATGGAGTCACGTGACACAAGAGGAGCAAGTAGCATCAATCGGGGAAGTGAGACTCTTTGACATACGATCGTCAACTTTGACATTTACGCTGTATGTTCTTTGGTTTTTGGCGCTTTGTACATGCCCAATTGTAAAGGTATCGGTCAAAAGTCAAGGTCGAACCAATGTCAAACAAGACAAACACAAAAAAAAATGAAATTTTCAGCAATGTTCACTTCATCATCATTTCCAAAATTGGCGAACATATAGATGGGGAATATTCACATAGCCGGTTACATCAGAGTGACAACTTCCTTTAATCTTGAGGAAAATGCCCGAAATCAAACTTCGCTAGAAACAACGTCAAAAATCGAATTGCACCAACCCGCATCAAGTCATACCTTAAATTAACAGCCTTGGCGAGGGCTTTTCAAAACACTTGTACTTTTGTCTATACGCTGCTAAATAATGATAAAAAGTCCAAAAATATCTTTCTTCAAAAGGTCACTAAATGCACTGAAAGGTTGTATCATAAATTGAAGTGTAACAGAAGGCAGCGCGTTTATCCCACTGTGCCACCAAGTCACGCCGCTCCTTGTGTTGCAGATATAAATACACGCCGTCTCCACTAAAGCTGCTTTTATAGGGACATTAAACCCATTTTTCCATCAACACCACACAAGTGTTGTTGCTGCTGCATTTAGCAGCTGAAAGACGTCCACAGTCTGCCTCCAGGGGGACCACCGCAAGCTTTTCATTGTCCCCCCCACCCCGGCCCATGAGTCCATTCCTCTGGGTCTTTGAAGCTTTAGCCCCCCCCTCCAAAAGCAAGAAGGTGCTTTGAGTAGGAGGCTGCAGGAGGTCAAGTTTGGGACACAGTTGGAATCGCTAAATCGTCTGCCGCTATGTCCCAATACTTTTGTTTGGACAGTGATTGAAGTGAAATTATCCAATTTTATTGTTTTGGTGTAAAATGTATTATTTATTTTAGAGCCCGACTGATTAATCAATAGAATACTTTGTCCTTGAGTATTTGTTTACAACTTTACAACAGAGAGAAAAATCGGCCAATTTGTGATTTTCTTTTTTTTTTACACATTACAACATAAGACAAAGAGTGATATTCAAACAAACAAAATTAATAAATATTTGCAATCCAAGTTTCTATGGAAAATACATATTAAGTAATAAGAGACAAAAAAATCCATATATCCAAAAATGTCAGTAGCATCTTCACAAAACAAGTTGCAAATCAGGTAACTTCTTTAGGGACACATAACGGTGAAGACATTTTGGCATTAAAAAAGTTTACAAAATGTTACATTAGAATATGACTTTTCTTAGAAAGATATGATAACAACTGCCAATAATTCAAATACTCATAGCAGTAAAATGAATTGTTTTTAAAATGGAAATTGAGCGGCGTATGTCTTTCCCGTTACTGATGAAATGACATGAAAATGAGCCCCATATGCAGTATTTATTTGACATGATCTGCTTTTGGTGACATTTTTGTTTGGCGGTGTGCCGTGAGACTTTTGGAATATAGAAAAAGCGCCTCGGCTCAGTGACGGTCAGGAAAGAGCGGCCGCGAAGAAGCGCAACGGCGCCGGGCCCGAACCGGTCGTTCCCAAACAACCGCGCGGACAGACTGCAGCTGCCTTTTGCTCGCCCCCAAAATAAAAGAGGAAAAACAGTCTATACTGTTTGTAGGACAGCCTTTCGCCTCGGGATGCTGCGTGTGTGCGTGTTTGGCATGTTATTCTGGTTAGCGGAGGCTATAAAAGTAGAGGAGCAATTCCGAGGGCTGCTTTACGGTAACCTCCGACCAAAAACGCTGGCACGACAACAACAACAACAAAATGGCCGCCTCGCTCTGGACACAAAAACAGGTTTTGCTCATACGGACCCTTCAAGCATTTGAGTTCATTTTCCACATTTAAGTGTCGCCCAACCATGTGTGGCTTCTCCAAGGCTTTTAAAAACACTTTTAATGTTTAACTATTGTTCAATGCTGTTTATTTATTTTATTTTTTTAATAAGTAATTAAAATAATATGTATTGTAAGTGGTTTGGCCCCTCTTTAATTAATTCTTTTCAATAAATATGAATTAATACAGTTTATTAGTTTATATATTTCTTTCAGTTTTGGCTTTTTGTTTTACTGTATTAAAAATATTTTAAAAATGCATTTGATTTAGCGGCACGGTGGACGACTGGTTAGAGCGTCAGCCTCACAGTTCTGAGGACCCGGGCTCAATCCCCGGCCCCGCCTGTGTGGAGTTTGCATGTTCTCCCCGTGCCTGCGTGGCTTTTCTCCGGGCACTCCGGTTTCCTCCCACATCCCAAAAACATGCATGAATTGGAGACTCTAACTTTTCCTGTTGTAGGTCAATTAGGATTACAAAAATAATTGCTATTTGCTAAATGCCAGAATGGTGAGAAAAGGATTTTTCTGCAGGTAAATATATATAAGAGGCAATACAGTCATGTCACTCAGTCAGTTCTCTGCTGTTTTTATGAACTGATGCTTTAATGGCCTCACCAGTGTGAACTAAATACAAATGAGCCAATTTCTCGACAAATGAAAGCTTGTTTGTGTCTTAAACGGGCTGAGATGCCGTCAAATACGGAAACTGCGAAAAGACCTTCCTCCCTGTGAGGTATTAAGAATGACGACGTTGCTGAGATTGGACTAATACTCTGTCGCTCCTCGGAGACGCTTCATTCGTCTCCAGGGCGGACGTTGACGCCGTGAACTGCGGCTTAATTAACTTGTCGAGGTGATTACGAATCAGTTGGGGGAAGAGGGTGAAATAAAGCAAATACACCAGCAGTCCAAAGTATGGACACAGTTTCTCATTCAATAGCACTAGAAAGTGTGTCCAAACGTTGGACTGGTACTCCATGTAAATAACAAATAAGTTGTATTATGCTACTTTTCAATTCCCAGGACTGCAATTGAAAAACAATGGCAGAAAAGATCAACATGCAAGCACATTTCCACACGGGAAATGGCTTTAAGAAAAAAATAATAATAATGTTTTCCGCATATTTGTTTTGCAGTATTTGGTGCTCACATTGTCCTAGAAAGGAATAAATTGTTTGTAAGCTAACAAGAAGCAGCTGTGATTGTTCAACTGCTGGGAAAATGTCAAACACAAATCAATAACATCGTAAAAAGGCCATTGTTAGTCGGGAAAGAAGACTTCCTCCCTCGTTTTTTCACACATTTACCCCTCTTTCTTGACCACACAGACTCCGATATTCCTTTGTTCCCAAGCAGTCACTGGGCAGGAGAGAGTTCAAAATATCGCAGTTATAATAACGTCTACATAACCGAACCGACACATTCGCAGACAAGCACTCTCCGGCTTGTGCAGAAATATTCAAGTCGTCATAAATAAGCTGCGTTCTTTTGTCTTCATTTCAAAGCGGGATGAAAGGGGGACCCTTTCATCAAGCTTGCGGCGTCGCGCTCGCAGCCGTAACTAATAAGAATCCAAACTTTGAACATAGTGAAATAGAAATCATTTGTGTGTGAATACGTCATTTTTGTGTTGGGAGGGCAAAACGAAAATGAAAACTTGTCTGGCAGTCAAACCATTCATAAATCCACATGGAGGGTGTGTGTGTGTGTGTGTCGCATGTGGACCACCCACAAGGGCCGACGCCGGCTGATGATGACGACGATGCAGACTGGACGATTGACTTCTTGACGGAACTGTGTTGAACGAATGGAGGCTTTTCAATGGCGTCATCGCAAGAACGAGCTGCGTTTCGCTTGCGTGCAAGAAGAAAAGGCGTGACGTCCTGTTTTGTGCGCACGCCTGTAATGTCACCGACGCATTCCGCCCAGATTAGAAGTGTTTTTTGTAATGTGAATGACTACATACAAAAAAAAAAAAAATAAAGAAAAATCACAATTGGACATCATGCCCTGCAGCGTGAACGCAGCCCAGCTAATCCATGAAGAGTTGACGAGTGGGTAAAGTTTGATGACTCAGCGTGAAACCTGAAACTCTCATGTAGTGGCGCCTTGACTTATGAGTTGAATTCGCTCCGTGACTCAAAACGCTTACTTCAAACCATCCTTCCCCGTTGAAAGGAATGAAAATGTCATGAATCCATTCCAGCCCCCCAAAAGTCGTAACGTGCTTTTTAACAAGAAAAATAGCACACTACAGTAAGAAAAATACAGTAATAATCATTTAATCAACCATGATTACATCCTTTCATTTTCCTTCAAAGACGAACTTGTCCGAAGGATTTTGTCCGATTGCTGCCAAATTGAAAGCTTGCATACGAGACACATCGATGAGCCAAAATTGCGAAACATTTTGATGACCCACCATAAAGCACCAAACTCCACTAATAAAAGCAAAGCAGATGTAAAGACGCAGAGCTTTATTTGTAATTCTACTATCTTGAAAGTTTCTGCTCCAGGCTGCAATCAAGTTAGCGCAGGTTTTCACTCGCACACACACAATTGCGTCGCCATGGAATTTGGCGTCCAGATGTGTGACGGTGGCTCTCGGCGTATAGCACAGAAGCTGGCCTACAGGACGCGTTTTGACCCGCTGGAGGCCCACCGCAAGCATTCCCCAACACGTGCTCACTTTCACCACTTCCAAAGTTATCCTCCTTTCCTCCCAGCGGCCAATGAGCAAACAAGGCCTCCGTGCCTCGTTTTGCCTTTTATTAGCCCCGGCCTGTCTGGGCTGTCTGGACTTCTGTGCTGTTTGCGCGAAGCGGGACGAGACAGCTGGGCCGCCGCCGCCGCAACTTTTTCAGGGAGGGTGAAAGGAAAGAATCGCGACAAACATCAATGACCTTTAAAATGGCACTTTATGGGGGAGGAGGCGCTTATTTGATTTTCATGGCGAATCAAACGTTTGCCACATGCGGCGCTCAGCTACGCAGCAAAGTGTAAAGGCTTCGCATCAGTCATCTCTCTCGGATGACTGCTTCAAATTTGGAAGCAAAATAGGACTTGGGAGTCTAACCTCTTCAAATGGACAAAATAAGATGGGAACGGCTGCTTTGCCGCAAAATGGCCGACTTGCGGTTTGTTTTACGGCAAGTGTGCGTCCTGTCACGATGGACGCGGCCACCGGATTTTGTGTCAATCTATGAAACTGGTGATGGAAGCTGTTTACTTCAATCAAATCAAATTTGAGGAGTTTTTGGGCACAGTTATCCCTGCCTATATTGCGTATTCAGTGTGTCGCAGATGTTTGGGGATGAGAAGTATATTGCCGTTGGTTTCAGTTACAATTACTGGCTATTTGATGATCGTGTGGCAGCAACGACTCACATAAGGCAAATCAACTCTCACTTTACACAGAAAGAAACCTAACTTGAGCCATTTCGAGTTGACGCACAAGCCGCAGGCAGAGTTTCATGAAATCGTTTCAAATGCTCGCTTAGCCCAACGTACAGTATAGTTCATGCAAACGCTCATAACCAAATGGAACTGGTTGGGCCAACTACATGCAAGTAAAGAGCAACGCTAAGCTTCATTTTTTTTTTACAACCTGTAGTTAAAAAGAGCACCGCAAGGAATTCTGGGAAGCAGCAGTTAGCACAAAGACTGCCACTGTGAGGCACATTTAGGCAGCAAATTGCTCATCGTTCGCACGTCCGCATGGGTTGACTTTCATGTCACTCAAGCAGAGAGAACACCTGCGTGCTTGTGTAGACTGCGTGGGTGGCGACCTCAAGTAGACAAATAAATAAGTAAGTCGCTCAAGTATCATTTATTGACAATTGTCTGCTACTTGGAAGTTTTCGTCTACCGTGGGGGTTTTCTGGAAAATAACCCCGCACGATAAACGAGGGATTACTGTTTATTCAAGTTGCAGAACATGTGCCGTAGCACGGCTTTTTGTTGGGACACTCAAACGTTTAAAGGGAGCCTTCAAATATGGAAATGTTCACCAGGGTACTGGCACAGACAAATTTGGGGGGTGCTCGGGTTCTCAAACTTTTAAAGAGACTCCTAAAATATGCAAAAGTTCACACACCCGGCAAATTTGAGGAGTATTCCGGTGCCAAAAACCTTGAGAGGACCCCTAAAATATGGAAATGTTCACCAGGATACACGTACCAACCCCATTTGGGGAGTGCTGAACCTCAAACCTTCTATGATGTAATAACAGGGTTTGGTGAAACCAGGCGTCCTCGTGGGCAGTTGGGAGCCCCCCCCCGGGTGCCCACCCGAAGGCTGGTCGGTGCCGTGGGTGGCGTTGAGAGGTGGTGAGCAGGGCGGGGGCCGGGCAGACTGTGCTATGCAGCCACAATAGTTAATCCCTGGATTTAAGAGACTCAAAGGCTTCATCTGTGAGCGCTGATCCCGCCTGCGTGAACGGTAGTCACGATTGTAAACAAACCAGTAAAGACCCCCACCCACTGGCCCCAACAACTGCACAACTGTTCATTTCATCAGCAAAAGGAGACTTTTTGGAGTGTTTTGGGGCCTCGACATGCCTGAAAAGTCACCGCCGTGAAAGTCCCGTATCCTGGTGAGAACTGACAGATTCTGGGGGTCCCCCAAAAATGACCCAGCGTTGCCTTAGTTTCGCCAGCTGACATGAAACTGTATGGACATTCAGACAGTCAGCCATTTTGGATGTGCAACGGTCGGCCGGTTGGATGTGAGCGGCCCTGAAAGGTTTGAATAGAATTAGCCCCTGGCCATCTTTATCGATCGACATGAAATCGGGTAAACATTACAGGACAAAGCAAAAGGTCTCACAGACCCATGCCTGTAATTGAACAGGAATTCCGCTGCTTTGGTTTGAAGCGGGCATTTTGGGTGCATTCGTTTGAGAGCCCGTTAAAAAGCTTCTGTTGCACGAAAATAAGACCCCCGCCCTACCCAGCTGCCCCCGGCTCTCATGAAGTCCTCTCAGGTTGTTTGCTCAGGCCGTGGCTGTGTGCGGACGGCCCACCGCCACTCGCTCTGGATGTTCTTTTCCCAGGCGAGCGCTGCCTAATACATGTTTGCTTTCCCCTCCACCCCGCCTGACTCTCAAAGGCCACATTCAGCGCAGCCCGGGCGTCGCACCGAATGAAAGTATGCCAGGGATCCGAGGGGTCGGAGGGGTCCGGTGGTATGCGCACGCAGCGGCGTGTTGTCTCGGTGGCGGAATTGATTTACTTTTTGTTTGTGTGCGTGAGTGCATTTCTTACGCCGTTGCATGCTCAAGTCATTATTTCGATGTCCGGAAAGCTTGGAGCTTAGATCTGTAGCACGGTTTGGCGCGCAGACCATTAGATGCTTCGCTAGATCCAGAGGTTTTGAGCAAAGACCAATACGGAGAAAAATACAAAACTATTTTGTAGCGTAGATCGACTGAAGGTTTGTAGCACAGATCTGTGGATCAGTCAATAGAGCTGGTTCACTAATATCGCACTCTTCCTCACTTGTATCGCACGCACTTTCTCACAGATATCGCACTCTTTAGAGCAATAATGAACAATAACGCAGTGACCCCATGGAGATCAGGCGGGCGGGAGGTGAAGCAAGCTGAAGAGAGGACGATGACCTAAGAACGGGAGGGTCTGTCGACGTGGAGGAAGTTGCTGAGATACGGATACTCATCTATTATCAGCATATAACGACGTCCTGACATCCTTCCCGCCAAAGGTCACCTCATTCGACGGGAAAGGTGACCCTAACGACCACACCGGGCAACAAAAAACACCCTATTGTTGACCACCCCCAAGGAACACACCCACCGAGGCATGACGACGGAGACTCCACGCCGCAAATTCTACAACTGAAGAAGCCTTCGGAATTCAAGGTGAAACGTTCTCAACAAACAAGAAGAGTCCAGTTGATCACCGCTATCATATTCTTTCTCTTTCGTGTACATGCGTGCGTGTTCCTGACAATAAAAGGTGATTCTTCTTCTTCTTCTGAGCAGATATCACATGTACGCTTCGGTGTATCAATCTCACGAGCAGGTGGCGTTATCACACGCTCCGTCACAGGTGTCGCCGTCTCTTTCCCGCTACACAGGATTTGGAAACGCAAGCGCTTCCTGTGGAGCGATGCAGTTGTGTGAATGGTGAGCGCAAACAGAGGGAGGGAGCACAATGGGCAGCATGCAGTGAAGTGGAGGCTATAATGAGGCAGATGTCTGGCCAACGGGACACGTCGGGGGTGGTGGTGTTACCATGTTGGGGGGGGGGGGGGGCGGGGCACTGAGGTGGGCGGCGATTCCCTGCTTTTGTCGCAGAGATTCAGCCCAGTGCGCCTCTGCAAACGTGAACCTGCACACATGACAACACACTCCTCTCACACCTCCCCCGCTTCCATCGCTTTTAATTATGCCTCTCCAAAATCCTCCGCTCCATTAGTAGCCAGATAATAGCGCGCCCCCCACCGCACGCCCCGGCCCCCCGCCGACCGCCGCCCCGCTCCTCGCCATTCACGCCAACGAGAGAAGCTGCCCTTTGAGCTCCTGTCAGCCCGGCGGGCCGAGGTCTTCGGGTTCTCACATTCCCTCTGGGCCAATAGGAGCGCTCCGCCCGGGCCGGGGCCCGATGAGACGGCGAGGGAGGCTGCGGGTGGGGAAGAGGGACGAGAGGGAGCCAATCGCTGTGATTCATTTATTCAGATTCCTTTGGGGCAAATACTCCTGGAACACACTCGATTTTTTTCATATAGACCCAACAACGCCTTCTCCTCTTCTTCATCCTCTTCATCCTTTTCTGAGGACCGATAGAAGAATGCAGTATTTTTTTTCCAGGCACTTTTAATGCGTCCCCTCGCACCCACTTGTGCACCTCCCTATTTGATCCTCTCGAGGTAATGACGGAGGCGTCTCAATAGATGGGGAATTCGAGTCTTTGGGCGGCAGCATACGATGCATAAGGATGGATGTCGGAGAGTTTTGGGGGGGACGGAAACTGTCAAAAAAACTGTCAAAAATCAAGTCAAACGTCAGTAAACATTTGACTGGTATGCGCCCAATTCAAGTCCCCGCACACAAAAGGAAGTAAACCTTTTCCGAACTTTGAAAGCCACACACCGCCTTCAACATCACAACAGAGTCGGTGCACACCCTCCCCAAAAAAAGATTCACATGTACAAAACTATTGAAGCCACGCACACCCTTGAACGTCCAGAACTGGCGGAAAAATAGGCCGATTTCCCTACGTTTGGAACCCGCACGCGCCTTTCATTATGCGGACAGAGTTGGCACTCCTCAATTTTCTGTACAAGCCCAAAAATAACGTCAAAGGTTCCCAGACTTTTTAAGCTTCGTACCCACTTCAGCATACCAACAGAGTTGGCGCAGCTTTTCTGCACACAAAAACAAATAAAACTCTCTATTTCGCAAACATTGCCAATAAAGCTTCCTGCCTCCTCTGGACCCCTTGGCACCCACCCCTCGCCCCAGGTGACCTCTCCTCCCTCGAGGGGTGACATCATCGCTTGCTCTTGTCAACAGGTGTGATTGGAGCGAGACAAAAGCGCCACCCGGGCCCCCGCCCCCGCCCGGACCCTCTCGTCTCCTTTCAGGCCGTGGGTTCCATTTCACCTTGTGTCCCTGTGCGCCCACCATCCCCTCACTACCGTCTCCATCCAGGATTCACATCACATTTTGGCGCCATCTGTGTTCCCACTGCGCTTGCAGCTAAATGGATGGAGACGCCCCCGCCCCCACACCCCTGGCACCCCGCATGGCGCACCCCCTTTTTTCCAAAGGCAAGCCGCTGTGTGTTTGCTTCTATTTCCGCCATTTTGCTGTCTGTAATGCAATGTGGCCAGCTGCTCTTCAATATGGATGACCGTCTCACACACAAGTTGAGGTCCCCTCAGGTAAAGGAAGTAGCTCCGACTTCTCTTAATCCAATTATTAGTATGTTTACTCTTTCTCATCGGTGTCGCACTCTCCCTTACTGGTAACACACTTTCCGTCGCAGATATCACACTCTTCCTTCCACGTATCGCCCTGTCCGTCACCGAGATCACACTGACTCTTGCTTCGAGGAATTTCACAAATCCTCGCTCGTATTTTACTCTTCCTTAATGGTACAGCACTTTTTTGTCGCAAGTATTGTACTCAAAGGTATCGTACCAATCCTCACTGGTATCGTCCTAATCCTCGCAGGCATCACGTGCTTCGTATAGCCTGGAATTACTCATCCTCACTAGACTTTACACCGATCTGATCGGCCTGATCGGTCTCGGACGATATTTAGGATTTTATGCTGATCGGCTGATCGGCTTTAATGTCATAATTCACCGATCCGATCAATGACGTCATCGATCGGCTCCGCAAAAGACATTGACTCCGCGTCGCCATCGTGCACGGTATATTTGAATCCAAAAGCTAGTTTATTTTTAGCCTTGTCGCGTGTCTTTTTGACGTAGTACTGTAAATATCTGACGGCCAATAAAGTTATTTAAAAAAAAAAAACATCGGCGGTGTGGATCAGACAACGCGTAATGCCCACCGGACTACAGACTACAAGACAAATGTGCTCTTACACGATTGCACTATGTCAGACTACTGCAGTAAAATCTTTTATTCCGATACCACCGCATCCCGTTTTTTACGATCACTGGGCTTTATCTTGTCAACTCGAATGCGACCTGATACACTCGTTACCGTGGTGAGGACAACAAGCGTGGATTGCGCCGACTGTATTATAAGGACAAACGTGTGTTGGTGGTCACCGGTGCTCGGAAGAGGACTTTAATTCAAGGATTGCTTGAGGTATGTTCACGTACTTTTAATACGATACGGCAACTAAAACGTTACGTAGCCTAGCAAGATAGTGCTAGCATTAACGGTTGTCCGTAAACATGCCGCCGTTCTGTCGAATCCTGCTCTAAAGTTTCGGTGTGGGTGAAGTCATTGAATTAAAAATAAAGTCATTGAATTACAGTAAGTTAGCAGCCATTATTTCTGTCACGTTTTAATGTTGGTTTGACCTGACTGATTGGAATACACGATCTGATTTCAAACCTTTATGGGGCCAAGGAACATATTTTACAATTGAAAAATCTCACGGCACACCAACAAACAAAAATGCCAGAAAAGGTGGATGCATTAATGACTCTATTGACTTCCTGCCAATCATTTGTTCTGTCTGTCACTATGCCTCACGGGCATAAATAGAAGAATAAAGATACATTATTGATTCAGGAAATGGATGGATGGATATTCGACAAAGTTCTTTAACAATTGATGAATTCTTACTGCCCCGTGGGCGACTGGTTAGCACTTCCGCCTCACAGTTCTGGGGACCGGGGTTCAAATCCCGGCCCCGCTTGTGCGGAGTTTGCATGTTCTCCCCGTGCCTGCGTGGCTTTTCTCCGGGCACTCCCGGTTTATGCCACATCTCAAAAACATGCATGCTAGGTTGATTGGAGACTCTAAATTGCCCGTAGGTGTGCATGTGAGTGCCAACGGTTGTTTGTTTCTATGTGCCCTGCGATTGGCTGGCGACCGGTTCAGGGTGTACCCCGCCTCTCGCCCGAAGATAGCTGGGATAGGCTCCAGCACGCCCGCAACCCACGTGAGGAGAAGCGGGAGCAATTAAGTATATACAGTAAATGAACAGGTCATTTAAATTGACACATTGCTCGGACCGTTTCTTAAATTCGCTGATCGGTGATCGGCCCCAACAATCCTGATCGTGTAAAGCCTAATGCTATCATCATATCATATCATATTCTTCCTCACATGCGTCCGATGGCAGAAATGACTCTTCCTCATCGGTATCACACTTTTCATCACAGGTGGCACACACTTTTTCCGGTAAGTATCGTACTGGTATCCCACTCCTCTTTACCGGTATCTCTCACTCTTCGTTACATGTACCGACCGGGCAACGGCCTCTTCCCACAGGTATGGCAAATTCAGCACCCCCAAAGCTTGCCAAAGGTGAATGAACATCGAGCAAAAGAAGTAGTTTTGCCAGAAATCTTGGGGAAATGATTTGAATATTAAAAAGGAGGCCTCTAAATTCCCGCGGCGCATCAAAGGACGAGTGTGTGTCGTTGCTTCACGTTGCGTTTCCTTCATTTGAATGACTTCCCGCACACTCGTGGTGTCCACCATGTCGGAGTGCCCGCCTACATTAACCTCCATTAACGCGCTGATGATTTATGCACGGCGAGCGACTTCTTCACACTGACGAGCTTCCACCGGGGAAGATAATTAGTCGGCACACATCACAGCTCACGCAGATGCCGCCTCATTAGGCCTGAAAACTACACAAGATTTTATTATTTATTTCTTTTTAAATCAGCCCGTTGACACCGAGACGTTCCGCACATTTGACAGCACGGCGGCGTACCCGCCGACCGGCGGCGCGATGCCTTCAAGGTCGGTCGGACGGGAAAACGCTCAGAAGTCGCGGGCACTCACGGCGCACCCACGTACCCTTGCATATAACCTTCAGAAATTCTACATATTAAGCCACGCCCTTCAACATCACAAAAGAGTCGGTGCACCCATTCTACCCTCCCCCAAAAGTCGACCTTTCCCAGATTTCTGAAGCCATGAAGCCTTCTGATGCTGGCAGACTTGACACACCCAAGGTTCTCCCACAAGGGTGTCCAATTCAATAAGTGGGTTCAGGACACAATAAGGTTTAGTCTTTTAGCAACTGAGATATACTATAAGCCACGACAGGCGTCCATTCTAAAATTGTTCCCAGACCTTTAAAAGCCACGCACCCCCTTGAACATCCCAATCGGGTGTAAAACCCTTTCTACCTCGCGAGAGAGTTAACTGGCGCTCCGCTTTTCCCTGCACACATGCTTAAAAAGTCTACATTCCCCCAACATTTTAAGGTGCGCACTCCCTTTAACATCCCAAAAGAGTTGGCGCATCTTCACTGCCCTGCTCGCACCCTCCAAAGGGGGGGGAAAAAAAAAAAGTGACTTCAGACAGTAGGGTAAAAGGTCTAAATCTCCGAAAGCCTTTTAAGATTCAACATCCAGACAAAGTTTGCACACGCCCCTCTCCCTCAAAAGTCCAAATTCCCCCCAGCCACACGCCGCCTTCGACATCCCACAACGCACCCCTGCAATGTTGACGCGGCACGCCATTTTTCATTTCGGTTTGTTGGGGAGTCTTTGAATACTTCACATCGTCAAAGCGATGGCGGGAATGTCGTCCGCAGCCGCATCGTCGTCACTTCCAACCCCCCCGCCGCCACCGCAAGAGCGCATCCCCGGGGGTGTTCATTATTCAAATATTCCAAACCTCCCATCCCACCCCGCGCGCACCCTCACGCTCACATCGCCGCTCTACAAATGGCAGCACTTTGGCTGCATGCTGACAAAAGTGCTGTCAGTCATGAGAGGAGAGTGTTGTGGAGGGGCGCGGGGGAGGGGGGGGGGAGGGGGTACGCACACTGTCATGACAGCAGAAAATGATCCCCAAAGCATCTCCATGTGATGCAATCATGTCGTCATGGCGACGGTTCAACAGCATCACGTGTCCTGCGGAGTCGATCGCAATTTGTAACTGCTTCCGTTCTACACCAAATAGACAAACAACTGCCTGTTTGTTGCTTTTATCAGCACCAAATAAAGTCATGGCGGCACGATCCCAACACAAGTCACCAAACTGGACTTGTTATTTTGAAGAAATCCAAAGCAAATGCAGCTGCAAACGTCAGAGGATCACGAGGAAGATCAAGAGCAGGCATGCCGTCAGAGCGCTCCCACGCCATCAGTTATATCGCGGTTGAACAGTTGCTACCAGAGAGGTGCACAAATAGTGCGTGGTTGGCATCGGGGGATTGCCACCGCGTGATTTCTTACTCATCCAACCCGAGTTGCTGCACTTTTGCTCACCAATGTACACACCATCAAGAAATAAAGTCAACGTTTTGCAGACTTTTACGGCCACGCACCCCATCGCCACCACACTACTTTGTTTTTGTTCTTTTTATATAAAAAGCTACATTTGCTACAATTTGGTACCATTGTGCCTGCATAAGGTCCGTTTTGTTTTCAAAACATGACAGAGTTCGTGCACCCGCTCTCATCGCTTACATTTCCAAAACTCGAGGCCACGCAACCCCTTCAACATCCCGACATCGATGCCAGACTGCTTCTCATCCGCGCACAACCGGCAAAAATGGACAACATTTCCAGGATTTTTTTGAAGCCACGCCCCCCTCGAACATTCCAGATAGAAGTTACGCCACACCACTTCTCCCCCGCACACAACCTCCAAAAATGGGCACAATGTCCACGATTTTCCCCTTCAGCTTCCCGATTAAGTCCCACACCTGAGAGAGTTGGCGCAACCCTTCTCCCCCGCACACAATGTCCCCAAAAAGTCCAAATTTGCCAAACCTTTCAAGCCACACACCCCCATTAACAAAGCAACAGAGGTGGCGTACCCCCTCTCCTCAACAAAGCCTCCGAAAAGTCGCATTTTCACACCGGCCGATATTTCACTGATTAAACGTACTGATCAGGAATTCATGAGTAGAAGAATTGTTAAACACAAGCTAACTCAGCATTTTGAAAAATCATTTTTAAACATTTGATGTTAACTCATTTGAATATGAAGTCAAATTTACAGTAAATTTACCTGGCAACAGGGACCCCTTCATCCCGATTGGGATGTCAACAAAGCTTTGGACGTTTCTCAGTGCTGCCCCCTTCCTCCGCACATGTAATTGCATGCTTTATGTGTCACATATTGAAGGTGACGTGTCATTCTGCCCCCCCCCCCCCCCCCCCCCCCCCCCCGCCTCGGACCCCCTTAAACGGGCAGCAAAAGTCAATGGCAGCAGGCAGAGAAAAAGATTGTTTTGTCAGATGTTGCGCGGCCGAGCATTATGGGATGTATTCTGCGGCCGTGCTCGGCAGGCCTCAAAGGCGTCAGCGAAGTCTCTTTCGGGACGTCCTGGCACGCCGACGCAAGCCGCAAGGCTGCGGCGGCCCGACATAATTACAACCACGCCGCCACCGCCATCCTCGTCCGCCTAGTGTGACTCCTCAAACTCTTGCCGTCTTTTTGTTTTTTTCCCTTTTGGGACTTGTTGCATCACGTGGGACGAAATTACACCATCAATATTGATTATACAACTTGTCCATCACGACAGCAACGTTCCAACGGCGTTTCAAAGCATCTTTAGAAGTGTTAAACTCTTCTGAGTCTTTCATTTTTTCATTTTTCATTTTGCATTTTCATTTCAAATGCAAAACATTTTTGGAGGCGTTCAAATGCATATTTGGCGACAGAAGCGGGTCCTCCTGTTTGATAAGAGTTCAACAAAAGCAACATTTTCTGGCTGCAATGTCACTTTCGCAAATGTCAACATTTGTCGGACAACTTGCGTACGCCGACCAAACAGCGTTGACGCTTTTCGAGATGTTTGACCACGGCCGGCCCACAATGCACCGGCAGCACGGGAACGCGTCTAGCCGTTAACCGGTGGTGCCCACGAGCTCGTGTTTATCTCCAAAGGGGACAGGAAGAGAGCGTTGGAAATATTCCCCCAACATTCCGTCACGGCCGCTCCCGCTTTGGACGTCGCGCCCAAACGTCCCCGACAAAAGTGGCGACCGCGTGCCGCTCGCTACTGTACAGCTGCGCTGTTGAAAAACGTTTTCCCATCGTTCCCGGTGACAGACAGCTTCTTCTCGTCCGGGCGGTGCGGTGGTTTCACCCTGCGGGAGGGCAACTCTTCCAAAACCTTTTCAAATCCGGATAGCGGGTTCGAGACCCCAGATGGGAGCTCTTACCGAGACGGCGACTCGAGCCCATCGCAACATCTGAACGTCGTCTCGTATCGTCGCGAGCTGCTTAACCTCAACTTGAAATTTCCACTTGGTGGAGAAGAACGATAAGGGAGAAAACGCCGCTTCGATCAAATCTTCGGGAGAATCTCACGAGAGCTCATTTGGGCTAGCCTCCAAAGAACCATTTCGGGGCGCTTTGGCATTCGAAAGCAGCGGCGGCAAGGAGGGCACTTGCGAGACGACAAGGGAATAAAAGTTGGCCTGGGACAGATTATTTGCCACAACTTCATTGCGTTGTCATCAGAACAAACTATTTTGGAACAGATTGTTCTAGAACAGGGTGGGGAAACTTTCAAGCTCGAGGCGTCACATTTGCATTTGAAAAAGGGCAAATGGGTCACAACATTTTGCGATTTTTTTTTTCATAAAAATAGTTTTTCCCGTTTGAATTTTTTTCCCCCCCCCCATCATAATATTGCAACATTATTCCCATAAAATATTTGTTCTCATAATCTTTGGCTGTTTCTCATGCTTGTATATTGTGATGTTATTCTTGGAAAATTTCAACTTTTCCATATTGCAGCGTTATTCTCATAAAATTTCAACCTTTTTCTCATAATACTGCAATTTTTTCCTCACGCCAACCCTACCCTAATATATATATATATATATATTTTTTTTTTTTTACAATAACTATATTCACCAATTGTGAAATGAGATGGATGGAAAAAAAACGAGCTAAATCCATGCAAGCAATGTGAGCTTTTTACGGGGCTATTTTGGGCCATCTATTGGCAGCACGCCGTAGATCTGGCTTCACGTCACGCGCACGCGGGCACAGAGTGAAGTGAGGAGAGGAGATGACAGGAACCCAGCAGCCTCTTTCCTCTCCACCAGAAGCATCTGGACAACACATGGCCGCACGCATCGCTGCGGATGGACTCTATATTTCTGGGTGTGTGTGTGTGTCTCGACGTATAGAGCGTATCCAGTGTCTTGGTGTGTGTGTGATGCCGGTCCAAACGATCTCCTACTCCTGTCTTGAAGTCGCTTTGTGAGGATTAGTCGCTTCCTCCTGCAGGATGAGCGCCTCGAAGGAAAACGTCCGCGTCTGGAGACGCTTTTGGAACGGAGAACGGAGAGAGCGGCGCGAGCCGTAAAGGACGCGCGAGGTGGACACGATGGACTCATTCGCGGCAATAAAATAATCATCGTTATAATTGAGTGATATAGCGTACGTGTGGCGGGGGAGTATGACGGACAGCTACACAAGCGAGGATTATAACCCTAATCCCGAACCGGAAAAATAACCGTGGCCCTAACCCCCGAATCCCGAACACGAGGCATAACCGCAAACAGAGTCAAGCGCTAATTTCCCCCAATGCGACCCGTAAAAACTTTGCGCATGACCTTTGACTCGACACCCTAACCAGCAAATAGTTCACCTTAAAGCTAACGCATAAATTTGAGCCCTAACCCTTCCGAAACACCTCTTACCAATAAAGCCGACCTCAGGTCCTAAACTTCAATATGGTGCTTTTAAACACGCAATTAACTCATTCACTGCCGCAGATGTTTCCATTCGTCAACTGGAAGCCGACCGTTTACTGCCATCGACAAATACATTCGTCGAGTATGATTTTCGACGGGTACCGCGTGGCAAATTCATTCACATAGTGCATTTAATGCAAAAGATAACTCAATGTGCTTTACATGAGTAAAAGCATTTTTTTTTTTTTTTTTTAAGTACTGAAAAATAAAAGACTGTTTAAACGCATGTAAAATCAAAGGGGCTAAAATGACTAAAAACTAAAAATTGTATTTTTTACCTGAATTGAAAAACATTCCCACTCGGGGCATTGACACACGGACACAAAGACAGATAGACGTGGAAGAGTGTCTCGCCCAGCTCGTCAGTGAAATTCAGCTTCGTAAAGCACAGCAATGACAAACATGTGCCTGCAGATGGCGGCGTTGCATCGCTTTGGATTGGAGATCAGCGCAGCTTTTGATAAGGCGCTGAATCTCGACTCGTCACATCGATCGCGAGGGACATCAATTCCAACACGGAGTCGGACGAGTTTAGGCACGTCACACTCCGACAGATTCTCTCGAATGTTTGTATGGGAGAAACGGAATGTAGAGTGTCGTACAAAGTGTGTGTCATGATCATGAAAGAAGAAGCTCACTGCGCATTTTTCAGTTGCAAATGATTGTTTTGTCCTTGGTAAGAGTTTTTTTTTTGTTTTTTTTCCCCCTCAGTGTACGACTGATTACCAAAGAACGGAAAAAGCTAGAAACAAACTTTTTTTTTTTTTCTGGTGAAAGAAGAGAGTCTCCTCTTTATTTGGGTAGGTTCAGCACATACCGTGACAGAACGCCATATTGTGTGTGTCTTAAATGCTCTAGAACGGCTGCCAATACGGGCAACTCCGCTTCGAAATCGCCGGCTGACAGTCAACGAGTTAAATAGTTTGCTGGGCAGCGTAAAGAATTCGTGGTCAGGTTCAGTTAGCGCGGTACTGCTTTTCATTTCTTTGCTTTTTATTGATGGCCTCCAAGCGCTTTTAGTACAAATACTTACAGTAATGATGACTTTACTACACCGTTAGCGTAGCGTAGCTTAGCTTCGGGTTGTGCGCCGCCCAAGGAACGGAACTCCGTCGTAAATGGCAGATCCCGTGTTTCATTACAAATTTGCAGCTCTTACCTTATAATTATGTCAACTTTAAAAAAAAAAAAGACAAAATTACAGCTCAAATGTACAATACATTCTGTACATGCGCGGTTTTCAACATATTTGCGAGAGTGTACAAAAAGGTTAGCGAGTGAAATAAAAGTAGGTCGTCATCAAATGTCGGTGCGGTTTTCATCAGAGCGTTAACAAACAAACCTCGCGGGGGCGCCGAGGCGAACGCGTCACAAAACCAGTCGGACGACCGCGAAATGGAGCCGGCGGGAAGGCGGCGGCGTAATTGCAGCTTACAGTCAGGGAGCCGCCCGCTGGCCCGCCCGTTCTGGCGACGTCGCGGACGGCTGCAGTCGGCTCCAAAGAAGCACAAATGCATTCGCTTTGCAGAAATAACCACGCCTATTTGCAATTCTACCGTCACAAAATTGATTCAATATCCTCCACATACAGCTCAAGGTCCGTGTACTAGTGCGCGCTAGGAAGACAGATCAGTCAGTGCTCTAGTACACTGCAGAAACTCAAAATCTCACCTTGTGAATTGACCTTATTTCTAGAGCAAACATCTTCGTGTACTTATTTTGAGACACATTTGACCTTTTTCAAAAGTACTTGTAAGAATCTTATCAAGTCAATTCTTACTAGTTCCTTTTTTCCCCCCACTTATTTTAGGGACACAATGTCTTGTTTTGAGTGAACAAAATCTCCCAGGTAATCTGACTAATTTTAGACTTTATTAATATATAAAATGTCAGACTACACAACAGTAAGGGAAGCTTTTTGCGTTTTTGCAGTGTCGACTGACTGTGTCGCACGTCATTTTTTTGGTCTCCCGTGTCATGGAATTCTCTCTCTCGCTCTCTCACTATATTATATTAGGGCTGTCATGATCACATCTTTTATTATTATTATATATATATATATATATATATATATATATATATATATGTTTTTTTGTTTTTTTTTTTACTACTAACATGCACTTTATTCTCATTTCTGAGCGCTGGACTTCAATCCATAAACTGCATATGTTGGTAGTGAGTGTATGGTATAAACGCAAAATCAACCTTTGCTAAATTATTAGCATTCACAATGAGCATTTGTGCGCTAGCTATCACTATTTAAGGTAAAAAAAACAAAAAAAAATGCTAACTACATTCAGCTCACTAATACATCACACATTCCACATTTAATAGTGTCTCAACAATCACTTACAGAGGCTCCGCTGTCGTTTTTGTCAAAGTTTATCAGTGGCCCAACGCTGCGTGCGTCTGCAATAAAAGTCCGTGTGAAATATCGGTTCCGACGGCGCAAACACGGTCCCGTTTTATTGGGTCCCGGCGGAGCCGTTAACGAATGCTCGCCTCGTTGCGTCGTGGTCGCGCTCGCCAGCCACTCGGGGCTGGCCGTCCGCCATTCGACGTGGCGTTCCCGTCCGAGCTTCGCAAGGTTCCAAGAAAACGCCTCAAGATAGCAATCCATCAAGCCGTTGGCGGTTTGTGCGGCAAAGGCGAGCAGCGGCTGCATTCGACTTCATTTATTTTGATTTGTGAAAAAGTTGCATCTCGACGACAATTCGTCAGTCAGCACGAGGTCACTGCGGCTTGAAATGACATCCTTCTATCAAAAATTAAAACATGTAAAAACAGAGACGATAACTTTTTTTTGCTACTGTTACGTCATTTCCAATAAATGATTTTCTTCTTGCGTCTGATTGGTTAGGTTCTGTGGTTTAACACTTATTTGAAACCCTAACTCATGCTTAAAACCCTAACTTGAAACCCCAACCTCCGTCTGAAACTCCAGCTCATTCTTGAAACCCTAATTTCAAACTCTCACGCAGCCTTTTTTTTTTTTTTTTTAAGTTCTAATTTGAAACCCGAAACCTACGAATGACACCTAACCTAGGCTTGAAACCCTACCCCATGTTTTAAACCCTAACCTTGCTTTCAAAAGCTGATTTTAAACCCTAACCCAGGTTCAAAACCTTAAACTTTGCTTCAAACTCCAACTTTGGCCTCAAACCTTAACTAACCCTAACCCCGTCTACAAACCTTAATTTCAGCTCCTCAATTTAAACCCTGACCTTTGAAACCCTAACCCCTGGCTTAAAACCTGAATTTGAAACCATAACATTGATCTGAAACCTTAATTTGAAACCCTATTCGTGGCCTCAAACATTAATTTGAAACTCCAATGCTCTTTTGAAACCCTAACCCCATTTTGAAACCCTAATTTGAAACCCTAACCCAGCCTCGAGAGCCCTTCTTGCAAGCCTTCGCCCGGCTGCGAAGTGGCTGCGTCAGCAACGTTTGCGACGTTTGCCGGTCAGACGTTGCGGGCTTTGCGGGCTCGTGAAACTCGGCGCGTCCCGGCTGCGCTGAGCCACTTTAGCGGGCGAAAGCATCGATCGCCGTCAGCGTTCCCGACCGAGATGCCTCGGTTCCATCATCGAGCGTGTTCCCATTTTTCACTCCTCTTCCAGGCGGGCGGAACTTTTTCTCTCAGGTTCTTTGACGAGGCTTTACGGAGACACCGAGGTCCAGTGTAGGAACGCTCAACCCGGACCCCCTCTGCTCGGCTTTGTTTTAACGCGGCGGCCTGGACCTTGTCCCCCCTGAAGATCCTCCCAAGGTCTGGATTGAGTTTTTCTTTTCGGAGCGTGTGGAATGTCGGCTTATCAGTGACACTCCATCCAACACCGCACATACTGTAGCTCGTCGGCTTTAATGGAGCGTTCGCGGTCAACGCCACCTCATGTTTGAAACCCTGACCCGTCATTTCAAACCCTAACTTGAAACTATACCGCTGTACTGAAACACTCATTTGAAACGCTAACACTGGCTTGAAACCTTAGCCATTGGTTGAAACCATTTTCCTGGCCTGCAACCCTCATTTGAAATTGTAACCCTGGCCTGAAAACATAACCTTAACTTGAAACCCGAACCCTGGCTCGAACCCTAATTTGAAATATAACCCTTGTCATTTGAAACCCTATCTCAAAACCCTACCCCGTCTTCAAACCCTCATTTTAAACTGAAAACTTGGATCCAAACCCTAACCTGGGTTTAAAACCTCAATTTGAAACCCCACGCCCGTTCTAAAACCCTAACCCTAGTTCAGGGGCCGCCTAATCTGATGTCAAAGGGGCAGGACCACTAAAATCTTACCATACCTGATATGATGTTTTTGCTTCAGTTTGTGATGTACATTGTGTGCATAATAACTGATCACAAAACTTTAAGTCGTAGGTATTTGGAACTGTAAAATATCCATTTCAAATGTGAATTTTTCTACAGCAGCATAATAATTCTCACAATCATCCTTAGTCCCCACCACCACAATGTCTTTTATATATATATATATATATATATATATATTTTTTTTTTTTTACATTCACATTCAACCTGTGGCCCAGACTGTACCCCCTAGCGGGCCGGTTTTGGCCTGCATGCCGTATGTTTGACACTGCTGCACTAGCTTGAAACCTTAATTTGAACTCTTACCCTGACTTTGATACCCTAACTCTGGCTGGAATTCCTAAATCGCAACCCTAGCCCTTTGTTTGAAACCCTGATTTGAAACTTGAAACCCTAACTTCAAACCCAGATTTGAAACCAATTTGAGACCCCAGCCTTGGTTTGAAACCCAAAGCCAGGCTTTAAACTGTCATTTGAAACCTGAACCCCTTGGCTTCAAACCATCACTGAAAACCCTAACCCCTTGTTTGAATCCCAAATCTGGTTTGAAGCCGAAGTTGAGTTGAGTCTCCAAAGTGAGGCGTTTGAGGCAAGTGAGGTTTACTAACCGTCGCAATGATCGTCGTGTTTCTCGCATTCATTCGTTTGTTTGTTTCCATCTCCTTGCTGTGCCGCTCTCTCTCTCTCTCTCTCACTCTGTGCCGAAGTGGAAACAAGAGAAAGAAAAAAAAGAAGTAATTGCTTTGTGAATTAAAGCGAGCGAGACGCCACAACAATATGTTGTAATTTGTCGTGGTTTCTCTCCGGAGACGTTGGGCTGAACATCGCCTTTCATTTCAAAATGAAGGGTTGTTATTCGCGACATCGGCCCGCACCGGGTGGATGGTTTTGATGAACCTGCTCTCGAGGTGACGGCGTTTGCAAAACGGAAGACTGGTAGCATGTCGGGGGAACTGCGAGGCGTACTGCCAGCCGCTTAACGATACGAATTCAAGCTTGCACGCGACATTTCAATCCTGCATTTTAGTCACATAACACTCATGACAATCTCCAGCTCACAACTTTAGCTAGCTACTAGCGCCAAGTTCATCCAAACCAGTAATGGGAACGGAGGGACAGACTGTCAGCCGATTAACGATAAGAAATAAAGCTCGCGCAAAAAGTTTCAATGTCTTGTTTTGCCAGTAAAATCACTAAAATAGTGATTGCTAGTTCCCGCAATCTGAACTGATTTGACCTGTGATCAAAACGAAAGCTTGCATACAACTTCAATGTGATTTTTTTTACCGGCAAAGTGCGCATAACCACCTCCAATTAACAACTGTAACTAGCCGCTGGCTGCTAGCTCCCGCAAAACCGATGATGACCTCTTGTCTTTGAGACGGACTGTCAACCACGCGACAATACGAATTAAAGCAGCTCGCAGTAAGCGCTTGAATCCAGTGATGTCCAGATGTCCGCTGTTCCCCAGATGTATTAAAAGCGGGATTTCACCGGCTCTGTTTTGACGAACGAGAGACAGACTGTCAACCGCGTAACAATAAGAATTCAAGCTGCTAGCAGCCAGATCCTGAATCCATTGATGACCGGGCGTCCGCTTTTTGCGGCCTAAAAAGAAAGCGCAAACTTCGCGTTCATGAAGGTCACGTGACCATCCGAGAGCGCAGACGTAGCGCTGGCGTCGAGTGCTGACAAGGCGAGGCTACAACAACACGGACGTGTTGTGAAAGGTAACAACACGACGCCCTTCAAGTTGATTTGAAAGAAAAAGTGACGGGCTGGCAGCTTTTGGCACTTTGGGCTTGTTCACATCCTTTGAAGTCGTCTTACATTTTTATTTGTTATTTTTTTCAACTGACCGTGATTTACTGCCGGACCGGGACGCTCTTTATTGCATTCAGCATTCTGTGGAGAGGGATGGCATCCCGAAACGAACAGGATGGAGATTCTTTTTAAAAAGCAAAGGATGCCTTGACATCGAATCGAGTTGGACAAGTGACTGGTGGAGCGTCAACTTTGACCTCAGTTCCTTCCGTCATCTTGTTTCTGTCATTTATAATCAACGGGATTCTTCGAGTTGGAGAAATACTGAGGGTGGAGAATGAAAAACTTGTCATTGAAATAATTTATTATGTGTATCATACTGCCGGCACGGTGGGCGACTGGTCAGCACATCTGCCTCACAGTTCCGAGGACCGGGGTTCAAATCCCGGCCCCGCCTGTGTGGAGTTTGCATGTTCTCCCCGTGCCTGGGTGGGTTTTCTCCGGGCACTCCGGTTTCCTCCCACGTCCCAAAAACATGCGTGCGAGGTTGATTGAAGACTAACTTGCCCGTGAGTGCGAATGGTTGTTTTTTTTTTCCTATGTGCCCTGCGATCGGCTGGCGACCAGTTCAGGGGGTACCCCGCCTCCCGCCCGAAGTCGGCTGGGACAAGCTCCAGCAGCCCGCGACCCTCTTGAGGAGAAGCGGTAAAGAAAATGGATGGATGGATGGATATATCATACGTTATTATTATTATTATCATCATCATCATTACTACTATTCCATTTTAGAATGATTTTAAATATTTTTACAGACCCCTCCTGGAAGCTGTCACCTTATCGTGGTGGAGGGGTTTGCGTGTCCCAATGATCCTAGGAGCTAAGTTATCTGGGGCTTCAGGCCCCTGGTAGGGTCACCCATGGCAAACAGGTCACCGCCTGTGGGAGGGGCCATAGGGGTCGGGTGCAGTGCGAGCTGGGCGGTGGCCGAAGGCGGGGACTTTTTTAATTATTATTTTTTTTAATTATTCCAAGATTTAAAGAATTTACTCTAAAATTAATTTTAGAATTTGATTGATAATCATTTTAAATGCTTTCACAAAACATTTAAATATTTGTATAATAGAGTGTCAAAAGGTTCCAATCCTTTAAAATATATTTTTAAGTGAAAAAAAAAAAATAATAATTTAAATCACAGTTACGATAGTTACAGATAATTATTTGATCGCATACTTTACAAATATTTTGACGCTTTCTTCAACATTTCTCCGTTTAAACAAACAAACAAAAAAGTAAAATCATTTTACAGATGATTATTATTTAATTTTACAATGATTTAAAACAATTTGACAGAACATTTAACGAAAATAGGCACGGAAAGGGCAAATGGTTTTCCGTGACATCTTTTGGGCCGTCTTGTTTTCAATTCATGCATCCCTCAAGTGGACTGTTGTGACAAAGAGAATCAAATGGATTCCACGCTTAATGACCTCAAATTCAAAGTGGACACAAAGGTTTGCTTGGAAGCTGATCCCGTCTCCAGATGATTGGGATTGTTTGGAGTTCCTCGGGGTAGTATTCCTGTCCTCTGAGCCTTCCGAAAGAAAAAGAAAAAAAAAAAGAAAAATCTGGGCTCATTGTTTTGCGCCGGTCCCATTGAGGCGACACGGAATGACCTGCTGAGCTCAAGCTTTGTCCTGTCGTCAAGATGAAGACGTTCCCTTGGCGCCGATGAACGCCTCATGCGGGCACTTTGTGCGTGTTGACAGCCAGCGTCTACGACATCTTACGACTCAATGATACATTGTTTTCTATTCTGACGTTCAATGTCTCATGATGATACTATACTTAAAAAATGCTTGCAAGAACAAAGATAAGGCCAAGAGCGGTTTCGTTACTAACCTTTTTTGGCATTTTGAAATAATGTTGGAGACCAACTGTTGTCATACTTTCCTAAAAAAAAAAAGAAAAAACTATAAATGTAAGTTGTTTTTTTTTAAGAAGACAGTCTTGATGTTGCACCTTCCTAAAAAGAATACAAAATATTTATATTATAGTAAATTGCAACATAAATGATTTGTCTTCTTTTTAGGAAACTGCAATGTAGTTTCCAGAAAGAAGACAAATCATTTATGTTGCAATTTACTAAAAAGGAGAGAAACCTTTGATGTGGCACTTTCCTAGAGAGAAGATCAATTATCGAATGACATTCTTAAAAGGACAAACTACTTCTGTTGCACTTTCCTAAAAAGAAGAAACTATTGCTGTTGCACATTCCTAAAAATTAAGAGAAACTATTTCTGTACCACATTCCTAAAAAGAAGAGACACTATTGATGTAGCATTTTTCTAGAAAGAAGACAAATTATTGACATACTTTCCTAAAAAGAAGACAAATTATGTTGCACTGAGAAAATATCGATGTGACAGTCCCCAAGAAAGAAGACAAATTATTGACGGATTTTCTTAAAAACGAGAGAAACTATTGCTGTTGCACTTTCTTAAAAAAAGAGACACTATTGATGTAGCATTTTTCTAGAAAGAAGACAAATTATTGACATACTTTCCTAAAAAGAAGACAAATTATGTTGCACTGAGAAAATATCGATGTGACAGTCTCCAAGAAAGAAGACAAATTATTGACGGATTTTCCTAAAAACGAGAGAAACTATTGCTGTTGCACTTTCTTAAAAAAAGAGACACTATTGATGTAGCATTTTTCTAGAAAGAAGACAAATTATTGACATACTTTCCTAAAAAGAAGACAAATTATGTTGCACTGAGAAAATATCGATGTGACAGTCTCCAAGAAAGAAGACAAATTATTGACGGATTTTCCTAAAAACGAGAGAAACTATTGCTGTTGCACTTTCTTAAAAAAAGAGACACTAGTGATGTAGCGATTTCCTAGAAAGAAGACAAATTATTGACATATTTTGCTCAAGTGTCGGCAAACTATTGATGCTGCATTTCGCTAAAAATAAGACAAATAATTTATGTTGCCCTTCCCTAACAAGAGAAACTATTGACATTGCAATTTCATAAAGAGAACAACAACTATTGATGTTGCAATTTCCCAAAAAGAAGACAAATTATTGACGTATTTCACTAAAAAGATACATTTGATAAAAAGAAGACAAAGTATTTCTGTCGTACTTTCCTAAAAAGAAGACAAACCACTA